>NC_034425.1:57194-83156 GCF_002078875.1 Numida meleagris
TTTGCCAGCTCTTCCTTGGTCTTCTCAAACTCTTCCTTCATGTTGGCCATTTCTTTCTCAGACTCTGCGCTCTTCAGCAGGGGCTTGATCTTGAAGAACAGCTTCATCCAAGGCCAGTGCTTGACATTCATGAATGCACGAACATTGTACTGGATGCAGAAGATGGACTCCCTGAAGCACAATTAAAATGTACGTCTGAATATTTTGAGTGATATGATCATCAGCACTTTCCCCAAAGTACACTGCCTATGGCAGAAGATGGGAAACACCTACCTCCTCTCCACCATTCTGTGGTACTCCACTCTCATCAGGAAGCCCCTGCACCTGGCCTGTGTGCGCGTGATGAGCTGTGCCAGCTTCTCATCCCTCATCTCCTCCAGGAGTCCCAGCAGCCCAGCTTTGAAGAACACCTGGAGAAAGGGAACATAGCAGCACATCGCTGTCAGCTGGAACAAAACACAGAGATAGGGATTGAGTCGAGGAGAGCTGGTACCTTGGTGTGACCAAATTTGTACTGGGTGTGGTCCACATCAATAGATGAAAGCAGTTTCTCAGAAGCTTTCTTGCTGTCAATGAACTGTCCCTCAGGGATGGCACTGGCATTAAGAACCTTGTACCTGCAGTCAAAAACAGATTAGGATGTATTCAACAAGCAAACCACTGCTTGTATTGAATGCCTTGCTAATGTGTGGGAGAAATGATAGTTTTATAGGAACTGTTTTCATGCTACTGAATTCTATCATTTGTATGAAAGAGATGTGTCCGGAATCTCAGTACTACTGAAGCTGATATTTATGGAGACGAGTCCATAGCATTAGTCTCTTTACTGAAACAAATGAAGAAAACTTGCAGTGCCTAGAGTAGGAAATAGAGTGCATTTAATCAGTTGTACAAGGTGTTCAGCATAGATAAAATCAGTAGGGAAAGAAAGCCTTTTACCTCTGTTTGAAGTCTGCATAGAGGACTCTGCTGGGGAAGCCTTTCCTGCAAATCCTGATCCCTTCCAGCACGCCGTTACAGCGCAGCTGGTGCAGTACAAGTTCATGCTCCATGGCACCTAAAAATTCATTGCATAAATGAACACCAGTTTTCTACAAAGAGGGGAATGGTTGTATAAAAAAAAATCTCTTTTTGCTTAAGCTACTTACCAGGTGTTTTTGTTTCATTTGGAATGATGCAGCGGACAAAATGGGGGTGAGTACTCCGTAGATTTGTCATCAGCTTGTTTAAGTTCTCCTAGAGGGATCAGTAAGTAAGGTGAGTTTTGTATGTCTGGTGTCTGATACATCAAGCTTATGGGAATGACTTTTGAGACTTGTCAGAATTAGTTAGGCTTCGGAACACTTTGGTAAAGCCACAAAACCCAAACATTTATTCTATTTGTAGATATTTAATATCATTATTGAAGAGTGATATACTACTATATTGCTGTTAATCCAGTGGAAACTATTATACAGTTTCTCACTTCCACACAAAGTAACTAAACTTTTCATGTTCTGCCCACTAAAGTTCATCTGTTTGAGTAAAAATCAGTTTTATTCTGTTGCTAAATAAGCTAAATACCTTCTTGGAAAATGTTTCTAAGGAGACTCTCAATTCACCACAATACAAGCCTCATAAAAATGCAGGAATACTAAAATTATAGCTGAAGTCTGACCCAAAGACTTAAAAAATAATACTATCTTCTCAAAAAAAACATACAAAAATAGGATTCAATTGTCTTATTCACTGAAGCCTAAACTAAAGCCTTAATTTTGAACAATACAAATTAGCAATATTAAAATTAATCTTGAAAAACTGGTCATGAGATTTCCAAATAATTTTATCAACTTCACAGTAATACAAAAGTAGCACCTTTATATTTAATATTGCTTTTACCCTTTCTCCATGTTACAAAGAGATAAGGAATACAGACTGTACCCGGAAAAGAGCTGAAACAGTTTGGAAAGAAGAACCCTTCTTCTTGCCACCCTTTTTGCCTCCACCACCCTCTGCAAATGACAACAATGAAAAAGAGTATTAAATATGAATTCTGCATATTACAGAGTGTAGAACACAAAATCACGTTAAATATTTAGTGTTTCCTGCTCTAATTAACTTTGAACATCTATGAAAGTATAGAATTTACAGAACTGACCTGCATCTGCTCCACCATAGGTGGCAAACAGTAATGCCAGTGTCTTCACAGATGATTTCTGGTACAGCCCAATGACAGTTTCATTCAGGGGGTCCTTGTTCTTCTCAAGCCAGCCAGTGATGTTGTAGTCCACTGTGCCAGCATAGTGCACCAGGGAGAAGTGGGCCTCAGCCTTGCCTTTGGCAGGCTTGGGTTTCTGGAAGTTGCTGGACTTGCCCAGATGCTGGTCATAGAGCTTGTTCTTGAAAGAGGTGTCAGTTGCCTTGGGGAACATGCACTCCTCTTCCAGGATGGAGAAGATGCCCATGGGCTGGCAGATATTACAACAGATAGGACAGAGAAACAGATTAGAAAGGAGACATCCTTTGGTTAAAAAGAAGGTGGAGTCAAAAGAGAAGGTTGTTTCTGTGTATTTCATGATCATTTGACAGAGAAAATTAACTGAGGCTCATCTTTTTTCAGTGCTGTTGTAAATGCCTTTACTGATGGAAATATACCTTCTCAATGAGCTCGATGCAGGCAGCCAGGTCCATCCCAAAGTCAATGAATGTCCATTCAATGCCTTCTTTTTTGTACTCCTCTTGCTCCAGCACAAACATGTGGTGGTTGAAGAACTGTTGCAGTTTCTCATTGGTGAAGTTGATGCACAGCTGCTCAAAGCTGTTGAACTGAAAAGTAAAAAGAGAAGTTTGTAGTAAAAAAATTTAAAAAAGTTAAAAAAAAATGTTTGCAAGGTTCAGTAATAATTGCAAGACTTTTTGTCATGTAATCCCAGTTCTTCATGGATTATAGTTTAAGGCCTCTTCCTTTTTTTTTTTTCCTTCTTGTTTTTCTGTGGTTAAGGAAAAGGCAATCCCAAGAGCCAAGCAAAAAATGTAGGAGGATTATATCTTCTCTTAATATATCTCAGAATTCCCTTTACTCTCAATCGCCATTTTAAGAAACTGCTAGGAAAACTGGGCTACTTACATCAAAGATCTCAAAGCCAGCGATGTCCAGGACACCAATGAAGTACTGCCTGGGCTGCTTGGTATCCAGCTGCTGATTGATGCGAACAACCATCCACAGGAACATCTTCTCATAGACAGCCTTTGCCAGAGCACCTACAGCATTGTGCACCTGATGCATGGAGACAGGTTTGGAGTATAGAACAGAAGTGAATCAAAGTTCTTAATTCAAAGCATGGTTCAGGTTACCCCATTTCTTACCTGTTGTACAGTCTGACCTTTGGTCACATACTCATTCCCAACTTTGACTCGAGGGTAACACAATGCTTTGAGCAGGTCTGCTGAGTTCAGACCCATCAGGTAGGCAGCCTTGTCTGCAACTAAGCTCCGAGAAAGAGTGAGAGGAGAAATAAATGTTGGATGGTGCCTTATGTTTGGTCCTTAGAGACTGTCTCAAAAGTAACAGCAGTGATCACTGTTAAAGATTTGCAAAGAAAGTATTTGAGTCAAAGCTACAAAGCTAATTTCTCTGTTCTCTCCAGGACACAAAGTCCTTTCTAAGCTTTGGTTTCTACAAATGCTGTTATGGAGAACTCACTGCTTTTATCCTTTTTCAGACATGACTGATACTTCACACTTTCTAGTTCTGTAGTGAGTCATGATTCAGAGAGCTGGAGGCAAGGACTTTAGGTACTTCTGTATTGGAGAGGAATCAAATATGCGTCTCACATATGTGTTCCTTCCCAGCAGGTGAGGGTAAATAGGAAACCTGTTCAAGCTAGATCACTTCACTATCCCACAATACAAATCTATTCTAACAAATGAATGACTAATAATATTAAGGCAATAGGCACCTATGGCTTCTGAATTCTTGCCAGTGTACAACAGATCTTTTATTTAACAAGCAGTCATAGAATTAAAATGGAGTTATGATAGATGAGGTAGGTGTGTCAAAAATTACATAACCATTGAATTCTATTTTTTTAATCTTAATTTTGCAAACTAAAATCCTGAAATATGCCTGTGGCCCTCTTTTAGTGACAAATACTGTATCTTTTGGAAAGTTTGTTGAGTTTGCTGATACCTTCTGTGCCATCTGGCTCTGCCTGCTCCTCTCGCTGTTTCTGCTTGAACTTCAAATTCCCATAGTGCATGACAGCTCCTGTCAGCTTGTAGATGGCAGTCTTTTCATCAGCAGTGAAGCCCAGGATGTCAATGGCACTCTGGTAACAGACTCAGTAAAATAAATACATTTGTACCAGGGCCCCTGTCCATAAAATTATCTGTTTTGTATGTTACTCACATCTGTAGCCATAAGCTCCTCTTGGTCATCAATGCTGGGAACAGTAATCTCACCTTGACTCACAAAGTGGTAATCATATGGGTTGGTGGTAATAAGAAGCATGTCTGAAAGCAGAAATAGGAAGGACACAGGCTTAGTTTTTTCAGCTGGCAGGAAGAGGAAACAGTTGCTCAGTGATCATATCTGAACAGACATAATGATCCTCCCTACCAATTAGCTCTGGTTTCTTGTTGGACATGATCTGATAAAAGATGTGGTAGCTTCTTTCTGCTTTGAGCTGGAAAGTGACTCTGGACTTCTCCAGCAGATCTGACAAGGAAGGAAGAAAGACTTAGGTACAAGACGGGACATGGAGGTGAGAATTTGAGAAGAAAAGTGAACAGGCTGGGAGCATCTCTTACAAGTTTCAATGTCAGCAGAAGCCAGTTTGCCTGTGGCCCCAAAATGGATTCTGATGAATTTACCCTGTTGAGGAAACAGAGAACCATTTCAGCCTGGGTGGCTTCTTTGGACAGCTCCTTATTCAAGAATATCTCTAGCCCCATCATTACTGTAAGGAGAGATTTTCTCCAAAGCAATGACTTACAAAGCGTGAGGAGTTGTCGTTTCTCACAGTCTTGGCATTTCCAAAGGCCTCCAGCAGCGGGTTGGCACTGATGATTTGATCCTCAAGTGTTCCCTACAAGATGATAATTATTCCTGGATAATTATTACATTCCAAAATTCATGCTAGGAACAGAATAAACATTGATTCAAGCCTGTATCTATTAATGTACCTGCATTTTGCCGGACTGCTCCTCCTTCTTCTTCTCCCCACTAGCTGCAATTGTTGCAAAGTACTGGATGACACGTTTCGTGTTCACAGTCTTCCCTGCTCCGGATTCTCCGCTGTCGTACCAAACAGAGAAGCAGAGAGCGTGAGGTCAGGCAGCAGGTCCCCTGGCACAGGGCAGCCCTGCAGGGACCCAAGCAGGGAGCGTACTTACGTGATCAGGATCGACTGATTCTCACGGTCTGTGAAAAGATAGAGATAAGAAGGCTTTTCCTACTGCTCTTGAGTAACAAGAAATACAAAATCTAGGAGACAAATATGAACTGAAATCTGCAGGGGATGCAGGGATGGAAGGCAGTGTAAACCCCTGGGTATTCAATTTAATATATAGCAGTG
Organism: Numida meleagris; assembly: GCF_002078875.1. NCBI lineage: Eukaryota > Metazoa > Chordata > Aves > Galliformes > Numididae > Numida > Numida meleagris. The sequence continues at coordinate 62,750 of NC_034425.1, forward strand.
CTATGTAGCCCTACTACATGCATTCTCAACAAGTTCAGTAAAGATATCACTTCAGAGTAACTTTTATGTATGTTCCTTTGAAGATATATGTCTTCCATATGCCCTTAAAGGTATTCTTTTTTTCATCTGATTTCTCTAATATTTGCTAACTGAAAATGACAAAATTATTGAGATTGAGAATTGATCTCATTTAAATTCTTCTGGAGATAAAATACTGCTGAGAAATTCTGGATAGCTCACAAACAACAATAACGTCTAACCAATCTTTCTAATCATTTTTCACTTATTTCTTTTTTTATCCTACATATACAGAAATTATATATTTCTGAGATCATAAATAGACAGGTTTTATTCTTCATCACTCTATTTTTACTTATTTTCCATCATGTAACAAACAAACAGGAAAAGAAGAGATAAACGCTGCACACCGTTGATTTCAATACACTGACAGGGAAGAGAAAATAAGGAGTAGGAAAAGAAAAAGTCTAAAAGAAATAAGTTTATGAAAGCCATTCAGGGTGAATATTAAAAGCTTTTTGTTTTCCCTTAAAATCATTTTTCTAAAAGCATTGCATTTTATGCTCATTCACAATAGATCAGTATCGTCTAGACCAGACACTAGGTGTCTTCTTGCCAAATAAAGTACTCCTTCTAGACTACATTCATTACATGGTCCAGATCTTTATTGATTCTCATGGGAATACATTCAGCATACACAGATCCTTACAGCTAAGTGCATTAATCTTCCCTTGATTTCAAACATTGTATTTCGACTGTATTTCCAAAAAAAACTCCTATATTCCCATTTACAAAGAGCTCATTGCAATAGCAATTTGGAGGAGATCAATCACTCATCAGTTAGCATATATGCTAGCAGTTAGCATATCATTTTTCCTAACACAGTATCTGTGGTTCTATACATCCTTTGTAGAAATACAGATGTCAAAAAGCCTATTTAAATAAGTAGTGATTGATGCTATAACTGAAATAAAACACAGATAATATGTCATCAGGAAAATTCTCTGATTATTTTTAAAATATCTTTTCAGTAGAATGAATTTGGGGACAACTCACCAGTCAGCATGAACTGATAGGCGTTATCAGAGATGGAGAAGATGTGTGGAGGGGCCTCCTGGCGCTTTTTGCCTCGGTAGGCCAACACCACCTCCGGGTTGTACACCGGCAGCCACTTGTAGGGGTTGACAGTGACACAGAAGAGGCCCGAGTAGGTCTGCGAGGAAGGGACACAGCACGTTGGCTTCCACTCAGCCTGGCACAGCAGTCCTCCCCGGCTGCGCTACCCAAGGAAGAGAGCTGCTGGTACTTACGTAGATCATCCAGGCTGCATAACGCTCTTTGAGGTTGTACAGCACAGCGGGCTCGTGGAGGTGGGTCATCATGGCCATGTCCTCAATTTTATCATACTTGGGAGGGTTCATGGAGAAGACCTGATCTTCCTTCACAGTCAGAGTCTGTCAAGGAAATGAAACATCTGTGTGCATCAGCTAAAAGCTCAGAGTGGGAATTAAATGCTGATCTGAAGCTTGCTTTTCTCTCACCTCTCCCGCTTCAGTCTTGACGGTGACCTTCCCTGTTTCCCTGCTTTGGATTGTCCCTTTCACAAAGGATTCTTTTGGATGGGCCACAAAGACAGATGACTTGGCATCAAAAGGTTTGTTCTGGGCCTCGATTCTTTCCTTCTCTGACTTTCGGAGGTAGGGAGCTGCCTCCCCAAAGACAGCCATCTCTGAGTCTGATGAAGCCATGTTGGCACTTTATTGAAGGCACATCAACAGAGTAGTCTGGTGGGGAAAAAATGTTGTGGATCACTGATAAAACACCTTACACTTAAGCTAATAAATTTCTAGCTAATCTTCCAGAAAGCCTCTTAGGAAACAACCTCTTACATTCACTTTGACTTGAAATTAAAAGTATTAAGTCCCACTCTAGAGAGAGTCTTGGTCTTCTAAAAAACTTTAACAATAAATAATAGAATATCATCTCAATATTGACTACAATTTGGCATCTCACTTTGATGAATTCTGATCAGTTTTGAGACCTTCACATAAAAGAACGTGCAGCCAGAGAAAATCACTCTCTGTCTGGTCCTTAATTATGAATGATGATTCTTTAAGACAGCACTTCCTTCTTAAACTTATTACTACGTGGGCTATAAATTAAGTTACTCCACTTTATAGATCTTTTCTGTTTTTCAACAGTCCAACCTAAGCAAGAGTCTGTAGCAATAGAAGGCTGTTACAATGAGAAATCATGCAGCTACAAATAATCCTGCCTTAGTCTGTACTGTAGAAGTGCATTATTCGGTATAATACCCTTTGAGAATGGCTTGTGTAGGAGAAACTGGTCAATCCTGTGAAATAGGAATGGCAGTTGTTTCTTGATGCAGCAAGGAGTTTTAGAGAAAATTCATAGATTGCAGTTACAGACATGCATTGAAATTATATTAACAGTTCTGTTCACGTGGACTGTCCATAATGGAAATGGTTGCCAGAGGCAGGATAAATTGACTGGAATATTGCAAGGACAATGTCCTCTTTTTTCAAGCTCACAAAATGCATGCTCTTACCTTGAAGCCTTCTGTGGAGACAGGCCAGACTTGTCCCTGGGAGATTTTATAGCTTCTCGCCTGCAGAAGCTGTAGATGCTCCCCCTTTCTTCGGTCAAAACATTTCTGGCAAAATTTCTTTGGCAAAGCATTGTCTGGCAAACTACGGACATAATTGTCATTTGATTTGAATGATATAATTAGAATGTTTTTATATCTTACTGACTATGTGAATATATCTATAAATAATTTATCAAGTGTGTTAAGGAGAAAATCTAGACTACTCAAGGCACTTGGAGAACTTGGATGCTGGAACTTATGGTTTCTATTGCTGGCTTTCCCAGTGATTTGCTGTTTGACCCATGGCAGTTTGCTTGGTATGTTTACACCACAGTTTTTCAGTCATACAATGGGAATGATAGCATGTCTATGATGCTTTAGGAACAGACACATTGAGAGCAACAGGAAAGGTAGCTCCAAAAACAGCAAATGATTGTTTTTAAGAACGACTTTGTATTAGTATGTTCTAAAAATCACGAAGTCAAAATGTTTTTCAGCTGCAGTTTCTATATAGGACAGTCACAATAGTTGAGATGATTTGAAATACATTGAGTTGAAATCCAGGAGGCTCTTCCAAGTAACAGGAGACTCTAGTTCAAAATGGAACTCTAAACAGATTCCTGAGCTGACTTTTGAGGTATCAAATTAAAATATATATTTATGTATGCACAGATAATGTATGCTTTCGTGCATATGTCATTAAAAAAGGTCTCCCCAACATTTCACATGCATTTGATGCATGTGTCATCTACATAAATAACTAATCCCTTCTTGTCAAACCAGAGTTACAGAAGCCCCCAATCCCTTCCTTGCCTACAGCTCCCCAGGACAATATTCCTCACCCAGTCATGCTTGTAGACACAATCACACGTATTACCTCAGTGTACCGTTGTAGATACTGTGCATTCTAATGAATCCTCTATCCAGCACTGCCATCCCATAAAAATGCATGTATTTACACGTTCACAATCCAAGAAAAAATTTAACACCACAGTACTATCTATACAAGAGCTACAGAGGTAACAGACTGCCTTTTGTAACACTGACAGTATGAGAAAAGGAGATCTGCAGCCAGTCATTCGTGGATTCTTGGAGAAAGATGAGGCATTCTGTTATTAGGAACATATACTCTCAACAGCATGTGGCATTGTCTTTCTTTTCAGTTGTACAGCAGATTCATATCAAATAGACTATACTCAAAAGATTTGGAAATTGTGAAGATAGATGCCACGTTGAATAATGAAAAGCTGTGTTAGCATTTCTCCATGCTTACGTTGTTCAGGGAATTCTGGAGTAGGTTACCTCAAGTTTCCTGCTTCAAGCCCTTCACCAAGTCTATCCTCACTTCTTATCAACCATCCTCTCAGGACAGCAATACTAACTGCAGTTCGGAGAAGAGTACCACACTGCGAGAGCAAGGAATGCAACAGCAATAGGGACTAGAACTACTCCATATAGAATGGGTAAATGTTAACTTTGTGTTGTAGTGGCAAAAGTGTATTTGTGAACACTGTCAGTGAGTGCTTCATGAGAACACTAGCTAAGGATTAGTCTGAAGGAAAAGCTGTCTTGAGCTACTTCATTCAAATGCAGCTACGGACATAGTTCAAAATGATGCTGTTTAAAAATTGCTATGTGGTAATAATTGTAGTATAACTAGAGGCAACATCCTCAGAGGAGTTAAAATAGCCAAAAATGCAATGATTCTGTTAATAAAACACATAGAAAGGAAGCAGTTCAGTTTTAGTAAACTGAAGGCCACCTTATGATATTATAGTGAATGTTCAGAGCAAAGGTGTGCTAATTTTCAGAAAAAAAAAGTGAGAAAAGGCAGCAATCACTTCATCTTGGAGCATAATAAAGTCAATCAACCATGATTGTTTTCCCTGGGAAATATACATGGCTGTTCTCAGTTACCTTCTTGGCCTTCACATGCTTAGGAATAAATATAAAGAGGGCATATGTTGTGATTTCTCAGTAACCAAAGAGAGGCTTAACAGCTTGTAGTTTCACTGAATCTTCTTGCCTTTTTTGAAGACAGGCATAACAGTAGCTTATTTCCAGTCACATGGGACCTTCCCTGTGTGTCATCATTTTTCACCAATAATAAACATAACTGTTTATCCAAACTACTACTCCAAAAGCAAGGCCTCCTACTTCATTCTGCTGGACCACAACATCAGAAGCAGATTTTGCTGGGATGGCAGTAGAGGGTGAACCTTCCCACCAATATTCCATTACATGTTGTTGCCTTATGACAGATGGCAGCAGAGGGGCACTCTGACAAAAAGGCATCTGACAAAAAAGTGCATGTGAAGCAAAGGTGTGTCATTGAACTCCTCCATGCAAAAAAAAAAAAAAAAGGTACCCACTGACATTCATCAATGCTTGCTGAACGTTTCTGGAGACAAAACAGAGGGCATGAGAACAGTGAGGTGATGGGTGGTGCATTTCAGCAACAACACTGTCATAGCAGCTGTGAAACAGGGGGTCACCTCCACTGGTGCAGACTTTTATGAGCATGGCATACAGGCTCTTGTTTGTTGCTGCCAAAAATGCATAGTTAATGGTGGTGACTCTGCTAAAAAACTGTGTTTTATAGCTGAAAATTTGCTCTATCAAATAGTGTTCTTGTACTATTTGTATCTGTAATAGCTTTCTTGGAAATAAATAGGAGGCATTACTTTCAGATTGACCTATGTATTTAACAGGAGTTTATTCCTGCTTCCAGAACTCAGCATTGCCCCTCCACCATTTACATTAGGATATTGTCATTAGCACCGTCTGAGAAATCCAGCATTGTTTGTCCAGTACTGTTGCTGTCTCCACAGATGACCACATGCTTGAAATCCTCCCTAAGGAAGAGATTTCTGCTAGTTGTTTGTAAACGTCTTTCCCAGCCTTGTCTTAAACAGGTGGTCTATAACAGACGCCATCAAAATTTGCTTCATTTTCATCTCATCTCGATGCTCATCTACAATTTCAAACAGGAGCACTGCATAATCAAGGAGTACCTTAACATAAAGCATAAATCCTCCTCCTCATCTTCCCTGTCTATTCTTCCTAAGAAGCCTGTACCCTCCCATGCCTATGCTCCAGTAGTGCACAATATACCACCATATGTCCATGATTCTTACCATGTTCTCCTTCTCCCTTTCCAAATGTTGTATTTGCAGCTATTCCTCTGCCACTTACGGACTTAGCTTCTGATGATGAAGACAATTTCACACTCTTGTCAGCAGGTTAGCACTTTCACTGCAAAAACTTTATTTCTTATTTCTCAGATGCAGATGTCCAAAGATCTAGAGGAACACAAAGATGAAGTTAAGTTTCCAAACTTGGTGTGGAAGCTCTTCCTTGGAAATTCAGGTGACTAATGTAATTCTATGGTATTAGAAGGGCTTATAGGGAAATCAAGAGAACCATAGTGCAGTAAGTCTGATGTCTGTACTGGACAAATCAGAGGCACTATAATAGACCAGAAATTATGGACACAGGAAAAAAGTGACAGTCCTTCATTTGTATTTGTAAAAGGAAGTTATACTTCTCAAACCTGCTGGGGTCTTTGATCAGATTAAGATAACATAAGTAAGGAGATTTAACTATTAAGACTACATCTTCAGTGCTAAGTAAGCTTGTGATCACCAAATTTGCCTGGCTGCATTGGCACTGTCTGAAGCCCACTTGGCTTGGGTCTCCTTTTTAGAAAATGCCTACTTTCCATTCCACACCAACTAAATGGAGTGTAAAACCATCATTTTTGCCCTGAAGCTTTAATAGATGATATTAAACAATGATGTGGAAGGAAAATTGTGAACTGCAGCATTGACATTTGTGTGCATATTGTTCACACGAAATGGTGCATTACTTCTCAGATCAGATTTCAAAGGGAAAACCCCTTATCCTTTGTACTAGACCTGAAGGGAGTAAAAACTGATACAGTCATTGGAAGAAAATAGATAGAAAAGGACTGGGAGGTCAACATGGGAACTTAAGAAGAACTTTCAGGAGAAAACAAGACCAAAACTGTTGTATTTTTTTAACACATCCTCCAGTTGTTCTTTCTGGAAGATGAAGAATATATTAAATCATACTTGCAGGCAAACTATATTGAAAAATTTTCACCCACAAGATTTAAAAGTCTTGGGCATAAGGACACTCAGACAGATATCCCTTAAAAAGCTCTTGTCTGCAGATCATGTGCTTCAGATTTACTTTAATTCATAGAGATTATCAGTCCTACACAAGCACTACTTTTCTGTGACAGGATCTATTGGGCATTCCAGCTTCATGCATAGGAGTACTCAGTAATCTGAATTACTGGATCCAGAAGCCAGATGGGTTAAGCTCTAGAAAACTCTGACACACTTCCTCTGTTCAAGTGTGGGGCAGCCACGTCAGCACTCGTCCTTGGCAAGAAAGGGGTCTGCAGAAGGAGATAGCAATGTCCTGATGCAGAACAAAGAGGGAAGAGGATCCTGCCAGCCACTGATGTGCTTCCATTCCTGTTTTCATTGCTACAGCGCCTGGAGTCCAGTGGTACTAGAAGCAAACCACAGCACAGCTGGAAGAGGCACAATGTGAGAAATCCATGGATACAGGCAGTCCTGCACAGCAGTACAGTGTGAGCATGGTGCTGACATTCCCCACAGTAGAGGCGGCATCCAGACATGCTGAAAGCAGATCACACCCCATTTTCTGAAAGTTCTTATACAGTATTCTGAGTTGGAAGGGCTACACAAGAGTCGTCAAGTCCAACTCCTGTCTGCACATAGGACTACCTAAAAATTAAACCATAATTCTGAGAGTGTTGTTTAAATGCCCATCAAGTATGGCAGCAGCTAAGGTCTAACCATGGCCATGTAAAGTGTCTGACTGGCTCCAGGACCCCTCATTTGCTCACATACTGTTTTCACAAGACAGCAGATTCCTGATTCTGCGATGGATGTATGCTATGAAGCACTGGAGCTTTCCTCCAGAAAGCATTCACTGTGGCCATGAGTCTGTCAGTACTGCATCACAGTTCTCCTCAGAGTACACAGTACTTTGCCTTCCCATCTCCAATTTCTTGAAAAGCAAAAGAAAATTCACACAGGAGAGGGGGAAAAAGCAAAACAAAACAAAACAACTTAAATATTGTTCTACTTTCTGTTAATTACTTCGTTCCATCCCTTTTTCATGCTGAAACAGTCAAGCACATCAAACTCCAGTTATTTCTCAGCACCAATATAACTCATACCTGATAGACACTCAGAGGCTTTACTAAACACAACCATGCTGCCCTACAAACACCATCTCTTGGTTATCATAGAATCACAGAATTGCTGTGTTACGATGTTTACTTTCCTTGTCTCGTGTTCAGTGAGCATGAACAGGAGGTAGAGGCACTCATGAGCAATGTTGAAGTGTGACGGGAGCACGATCAAGGACTTGAATTTGTGGCTCAATGCAAACTACACTCTCATCTCTGCATCTTGGAGCAACAGCATCAACTTTGTAGCCTGTTTAGTTAGAAAGAATTTCTACATCCAGTATCTCCATGTAATTACCATGGAACCATCTGCAGACTTCCTGTTTAAGTCCTCTGTTCCTTCTACCCTGGACTGCCCTGAACAGGACCTCCTGGATAGTTGCAGTGACATGAAAAGATGCCACTGGCCTCCATTTCAAATGGATTGGTCTTTTCTGCCTAGAGAGGATCAAATAAAGTCAATCCTGGTGGACCATATGAGGATCACCTACGAAAGTTTAAGAATGCATCTTCTTGGGGGTCAGTATGCATGACAGAAGATTTAACCTTGGCAGTTGGTGAATTCCAGTACCAAAAAGTACCTGTTGGTGAGCTATCATCTCTCTGAAGAAGCACAGGATCACAATCATTATCACACAGTTCATGCTCTCATGAGAACATCAGGTACATTTGTTACTGTCTTTAGATTCTACTAGCCATACACCCATCTGAGAGCAGCTGCACAGTGGATTTCACAGACGCTTTGAGGAGGTGTGCTCAAGTCAGGTGGGTATCCAGTCAGTGGATGCCAAAAAACAGGACATTCTGATACATGAAGTTTCTTCACCAAATGGAGGATGCTTTTAAAAAGATATTTAGTTGTTTCCTTTGCACTGGGATCCACAGGCTCTCTCACACTCTTTCACAAACCTTCTCCTGATCTTGATCAGCACCAGTTCTTTTTCCTTAACTGCATATTTGAAGAGAACTCATTTGTGTTAGCAGGAGATCTCAAGATGGCACTGATCTCACCCTGCGCCTTCAATGTCATGTTACCAGCAGTTACACCTGGAAAGAGACTTAGTTAATTTTACTCTTATCAAAAAGGAGCTCAGTGCAGGAGAAGCAGGAGAGCCAAAGAGTGCTTATGGATAGCAGCCTGCAGGAGTGACCAGGTAAGGCAACCTGTACTGTTTCTAGTGCACAGAATTAAATTCTTGGTCTTCATGTTTGCAAGTAACATCTAAGACTCCTAGGTGAGGCCTGTAATGCCTCTTTAAATACAGATCCCTTTGCATTCCCTGCCAGTCAGTCCTTCAAGGATGGAGAGAGCTCAGGAATGTTTGGCTTCTGCTCCAGTAGGAAACATTCCATGGAAGTGCAGGTGTCTGCCTTGTGGACTGTGGCAGAACAGCTGGGAACGGCTCCAGTTTGACCACGTACTGTGGGGTTGTTCAGAATGGAGAAGGGAATGCTTCAGACCTCACTGCAGCCTTTCAGTACTTAAAAGGGAGCTTATAAAAAAAGATGGAGACCAACTTTTTACATGATCTGATGATGATAGGACAAGGGAGGATGGTTTTAAACTAAAAGAGGGGAGATTTAGGTTAGATGTTAGGAGGAAATTCTTTACTCAGAGAGTGGTGATTCCCTGGCACTGCTGTCCAGAGAAGTGTGGGTGCCCCATCCCTGGAGGTGAGCAAGGCCAGGTTGGAAGGGGCTTTGGGCAGCTTGAGCTGGTGGGGGGTTAGCAGTTCATGGCAAGGGCATTGGAACAAAAAGATATTTAGGGTCCCATTTAATCCAAACTGTTCTATGACTCTATGACTCTGTGATTCTCTGTGAGAGTAAAAACATGCAAACTTTGTATAGCAACAGCACAATAAGCTTCCACCTTTTTCAGTACTATACCCAAAATGTCACAGTTCCACACGCTGGATGAATGCTTTTTCAGTTCAATATCTGCAATTTCAAGGGACAGCAGTCCACAAGCTCCCTCAGCAGCCTCTACTGGTTCCTATATTCTACCACAGGTACAAATCCAGGAAGCAAAGCTGAAGAGATCAACAGAATCAAAGCAGCTATGCCAAGGGCAAGATGCCACCCAACTGTCCTCCAGTTCCTGACAGGGGATTGCCTAGAGACCTTTCCATCCCTTAGATTGTCATTGCCGATAGCACTTTGCAGCCCCAGAGCTACCTTGCAATTGCATTGTAACTGTGGTAGACAGCTAAGTGCTATACAACTGCTCGCTCACTATCTCAGTGGGAGAGAACTGGAAAAGTAAAAATGAGAATATTTGTGAGCTGAGGTGAAGACAGCTTAACAGATAAAGCAAAAGCAAGCAAAGCAAAATAAGGTATTCACAGAATCACAGAATCACATAATTGCAGGGATTGGAAGGGACCTCAAGGGATCATCAAGTCCAACTCCCCTGCTAAAGCAGGTTCCCTACAATAATTCACACAGGTTGGCATTCAGATGGGTCTTGAATATCTCCATAGAAGGAGACTCCACAACTGGGCAACTCTGAGCAACCTGTTCCAGTGCTCTGTCACCCCTACTGTAAAGAAGTTCTTCTGCATGTTTGTATGGAACTTCCTATGTTCAAGTTTTAGGCTATTGCTCCTAGTCCACACACCACCAAGAGCCTGACCTCATCCATTTGCCTCCCTCCTCCCTTTAGATATTTATAAACACTTAACAGATCCCACCTCGGTCTCCTTTTCTCCAGGCTGAGCAGACCCAGGTTACTCAGCCTCTCCTCATATGGGAGATGCTCCCAGCCCTTTATCATCTTTGTGGCCTTCTGCCAGACTCCTTCTAGAAGACCTCTATCTTTTTTGAACTGGGGAGACCAGAACTGGACACAGTATTCTAAATGTGGCATCAGCAGGGCAGAGATCCCAACATTAACTGCCATCTGTCTGAGAATCCCATTCACAGAGCATTTGCCTAGGAAGTGAGAAATCTGTGTGCAGCACTCTTCTCAGCTGAGGAGGGATGTGCATGCTTAGCATCCTTTACATGGCTCTGAGACCTTGGTCCCTTACCAGCAGGTAAGGATGTATTCTGGTTGGATGCACTTTCCACAGCCCCATCTCAAACCTTGTCCACTGTGCAAGCAAGCACACTAGACTTACACCAGCACTGTTCCCAAGTTATAGCTCTAGTTTCCATAGAGACAAATGCACTTAGATCCCTCCAGTCTCATGCTCACCATTTTCCTGGGTAGCTAGCTCTAGCCACAGGTGGCTTTACGCTTACTTGTATCATGTGAGACAACTTCCTGAGGTGTTTCCTAATCTGAACGAGGTGAAATTTTTTGGAGGTGGAAAATCCCTGAGTACAGTGTGGAGGTCTCTCATGCTCTTAGCTATATTGAAGAAGACTAAGCATCTACATGTTAAGTGCAGTACTGCCTAGCAGGAGGTGTCTTAAGAAAATACTCTGCATCTCTTCTCTTCTGACCTTCCTGGCACCCTCTGTGCCCATGTCCCACTGGGTGGCAGGAGGCCTCCTTTGAATTTAGCAAGAAGACTTGGATGAGGAGAGCACTCTTTTGCAGGCCAGCCCTGAAGTTTTTGCATTACTGTTCTATGCTGTGTGGAGATTGCTGTGTATGCAGTGGGGCTGTGTGGGTAAAATACATATAGGTCAATCTTGTGGTTCGTCTTTGAGGATTATGCTAGAGGAGAAAAGAGAATTTGTCAGGCTCTACACGCTTTAGGCTCTACATGCTTTATGCTTCCCAGATCATTCTCATTAGCTGCTCCTTTCCCAGGAGCTCCTCCAGCTATGTACCCCTTCCTCCTTACCTCTGCGCCTCCCCCCACCTCCGCTCATGCCCTGCTGGCAGCCCTAGCTGGCTGCTCCAGCTAATCCCTTCAGCACTGATGACTGAGTGACTTCCTCAAGGTCCCCTGGCTATAGCAAGACCCATGGAGCAACCAGAGAGCAAGAAGTTTGTGCTGCTGAATGGGCGAAGTTCCCTGACTTCCTTGCTACTTAAAAAAAATCTTTTCAAGATTTTCAGCTTGCAACCACTGTTGTTGGGCATGCTGCTGTTATGGTAGGGTCTGTCTAGACATTGGTTAGCTCTGTAGCTCCTGCTGGACACTCAGACAGAGAATGTCCAGCCTCTGCTGTAGCAACATCTCTGCTGCTCTCAGCGTAATAGGAGAGCTCACAGGAATGTTAGCACTGGACAAGCAGAAATGTCAGAACGCTTCTCTGTGACAAAACTTATCATTCCTACACTTCTGATAGGATCTGACTAGACCCTGGAGATGGTAAGAGCACATTTTCTGTACTAAAAGGGTATTTGTGAGTTCAGTTTAGACTTGCTAAGGTGCGTGCTCTCAGTGTTCCCTGCAGAATGTGTTTACTCCATATTTTTGATGCATCATCTAGTTGGGAAATGTGCCATTAAACTAACACTACTGATAAGTGTCCCTGAAGGAATGAGGTCAGAGAACTGCTAGAAGCAATAAATGCTTTCCCAGGAAGAATTACTTAGGGTCATAATGAATGAGACTTAAAACCCACAGGCTGAAAATCATTGTGAGACATGCATTCTTTGCTATGGTGAATGCAATCAAAACTTCTTGGTTTATTTTTGAGCACTTCTGAAGACAGGTTAAAGTCACAGACTGGTTATGAAGGAATTTTGGTGGCCTTGCTATGCCTCGTCCTTTGTGCTCCATTCAGAAACTAACTTCTGCAGCTCTTAATGCAGCTACGATTTACCTTCACTGAATGTCAAGGAAGGTGAATGTGTCTGTCCTAAGAGGAGCACTAATGACAGATGTGTTGCAAAGTAGCTTCTCACAAGGTGATATTCTTGGAAGTTCCGAGAATGAGTTAACGGAACACGAGAGGCAAACAAACCCCATAATCTGTGATTAGAAAATGGGCAGATTTCAGATGCACACCACAGGTGCACCATTACTCAGACTCCTCCTGTCTGCAGTGCTAACATCAGAGGAAGAGATCTGGGCAGCACGTTCTGGCCAACAAGATGACATTCAAGATGCCCTTTCCATAATTCAGCAAAGCAGCTGAGGGGCTCCTGTTACAGAGCAGGTGAGTGGGGTGTGCAGGCTGGGGGACCACTGGATCAAAAAAGTAATGGGAACAGCAAGTGGCAGGAATCAGGGAGGAGGAAGGAAGGGGAAGAAAAGGAAAGGAGAGAGGGAGCATGATATTACTCCCTGCAGGCAACACAGAATGAGCTGTACTTCTGATATCAAAGGTCCCTGTAGCCCAACTTTCTGTCTTTGAAAGTGATGCCCAGGAAGGAGAGACACCATGCCTAAGGCAATATAGAGTGACATTTCATTAAAACTCACGCAGTTGCCAGCAACATGTATTTATGGAACCCCTGAGCAGGACATGATGTCTGGCTATTCAATAGCTCATGATGAATTTCAACAGATTAATTTGTCTGAATATTTTTTCAACCTATGGACTGTTCTCTGAATGTATGGCGTATTGCTGTGATGCACTACTGAAGATAACTCAGAGAAAAGCAGACAAGCAAACATGTAGTTTTCTTCATTATTATTTCTGACTGAATACTACAAATAAATTTATTCTTTGCACTTCTGATTTTCAGATGAAGTCACAGATTTGAGGAAGCAAAATTACTTATTAAACTGCAGAGAATATCTACAAGATGTCTCAATAGAGTATTCTACAGTTAATCTACACTCACGGTAAGCCTACAGTTTGCCTCTTAGTAACCTGGTGTATAGATTTTGTCCAGTCCTATCTGACTTGAAACTCTCTACTCTTAGAAGTATAGTTCTGCGTTCAAGGGAAACTGGAGAAAGACAGGACCTCTTTTTGTACACACTTTTTTTGGTTGTATGTCAGAACAATCAGTAAATGCAAGAAGAATTCAGCTTTTGAATTGAATTTTTTTTCCTCATGTTGTCAAATTTATTCCCCTAATACATAATAGTGCTTACTTGGTCAGGAAGTACTCATGTCCCTCTAGTCCAGGAGTTCATAGATCGCAGGTCCTCTGCTGTTGGGCAGCAGTTCTGTTGGAACATATGCACTGTTATCTATTTTAAACTTTCTTGCAGAGATGGTCCTTTATGGCCATTTAGGAGCAGTGTTTTCTCCCTGGTCAGTTAGTGCTTGTCAGCTGGCAGGCAGCACAACTCCATAAATAGTGTGTCAATGCAAAAGGCTATTATTCTGCAGTGATGGCAGTAAGTAAGAGGAAGAAATCCTCGGTGTCCCTCTCCTTGGTATGCGCCTTGGGCACTGCTAATTCATCATCATTTATGGCCTCCCCAGCTGAATTGTACTGTTAGTTCAGCAGAAAACAGAACATGAGAATGCCTGGTTTTGTTTTTTTCTTTTCACATATTCTATCAATATATTATGTATCTAGTTTAGACTAGTACACTGATATATATAGCACTGTTAGGGACATTTTTACAATTTGAATAGTTCTGAAAAAATAGTTTCCTAATAAGTCCTTAAAAATAATTGGAGTTCTCAGTTTCAACGGGTGTTTACAGTCTCTCTTAAATTAAAAGCAGTAAATTAGTTTATCTGTTTTGAAAGTTGATGTTGTTATATACCTCAGAATGCAGTCCCCAAACAAACCTTGCTGTTCAGGTAAGCAAGTAAACAGAACCCAAAAATGGGAACTCTTTCTGACTGGGAAAAGAAGCTTTTTATAGATGAAATATACGACAGATATAACACTTCCATGGAATTTTGCTGGGTATTACAAGGCAAAATCAGGCATATACACCTTCTGAGATATTACAGCAGCTTTTCCACACAGGATTAGTAACTATGAAATATAAATGTAAAAATAGACATGATCATCATCGCTGTTTCAGTTGTAAGAAAGCTACTGATTTACTTGCTATTTTTCTACAGAAGTTCATAAAATACCATTCATCATCTAGACAGCCCTTGACAGATGCTTATCTAACCGGTCAAATATAGGCTAAAGGAGATTATGCTAGACTACAGATACTCTCTGCTAGCATGCAGTATTTCTCATTCAAATATTTCATAAATCTTTACTCCACATCATTTTTAATGCAAATTAAACAGTTATAGTCTTGATCATAGAACCACCTACAACCTTTAATAAAAATATTTTCCATGTTAGAAAATTATTTCCATACTCACATACGCAGTCTGTACTTCTCTTATATCTTAACAACAAACATCAGTGTATAACCCTTCATAAATCATATTCTTTATACTTGTAATTCCAGCTCCTCTCCTCCCTACACTACTGAAAAATTTTCTCTCTCAAAAAATATTTTTCAAAAGTGCACTGCGCAATTACCAAATAACCCTGAGGAAATAATCCTGAGGAAAGCAAACATTCACTTGTAGCACCTCAGTAACAGTACATAGACTAATACAATAACTAATATAATAGGCAAATATAATTAAAATAGTAATATGATTAGCTATACCACTTCTGCAACTGTTTGACATTGATGAGCACGTATTAGCTTGTGTCCCCAATTCCTTTTCTCCCTGGCTTAGCTGAAGTGCATGAAATAACCTCATGCATTTCTCTGTCTGCTATTATCCTCCCCAAAACAATTTGTTTCCATTCAGTAAATTTCCTTCCTAAAATTTGAGACAATTTCTCCAGTTTGCCAGATCTGCTTTTTGTTCTGATCCCATTTCATCCTGCCAAAGTTCTTAGATGCCACTCTCCCTCAAGCTCTCAAGCTCTTCACAAAGTCTGCAGTATAACAGCCATCCTAGTTCATCATGGCAGGTAATCGTAGAGTCATAGAATGGCTTGGATTAGGAGGGACCTTAAAGATCATCTAGTTCCAAGCTCCTTGTTGTAAGCAGAAACTCTGCTCACTAGACCAGGTTGCTCAAAGCTCCATCCAATGTGGCTTTAAGCTCTTCCGGGCATGGAGCATCCACGGCTTCTCTGGTCAATCTGTTCCAGTGCTTCACCACCCACATAGCAAAGAATTTCTTCCTAATATCTAATCAAAATCAACCTTCTTTAAGTTTAAAGCCATTACCCTTGTCCTATCACTACAATTCTGATAAAGGATTCATTTCCATCTTCCCTGTAGGCATCCTTTAGGTACAGGAAGGCCACTATAAGGTTCCTAGGAGCCTTCTATTCTCTAGACACTGAACAACTCAAACTCTCTCAGGCTTTCCTCATGTAGGACAGGTGCTCCAGAACTCTGATCATTCTCGTTACCTCCTCTGGACTTGCTCCAACAGGTTCCTGACCTTCTTACTTTGAGAGCTCCAGAGCTAAGCACAATACTCCATGTAGAGTCTCACCAGAGTGGAATAGAGAAGGAAAATCACCTCCCTTGATCTGCTGGCCACACTTCTTTCGATGCAGCCAAGGATATGGTTGGCTTTCTCAGCTGTAAATACACATTGCTGGCTCATGTTGAGTTTCTCATCAACCAGAACTCTCAAGTCCTCTTCAGAGCTGTTCTCAATCCATTCTCCACACAGCCTGTATTTGTGCTTGAGACTGCCCCAATCCAGGTTACAAGACCTTGCACTTCGCCTTGTTGAACTTCATGAGGCTCACACATACCCACCCCTCAAGCCTGTCTAGGTCCCTCTATTTGGCATCCCTTCCTTCCAGTGTGTCAACTACACCACTTAGAATGGTGTCATCAACCAACTAGCTGAGGGTGAATTCAGTCCCACTGTCCATGTCCCCAACAAAGATGTCAAATAGTGCCAGTCCCAGCACCAACCCCTGAGGAATACCACTCTTCACTGACTCCCACCTGGACATAGAGCTATTAACTGCAACTCTTTAAGTGTGACCATCCAGACAATTCCTTATCCACCAGGTAGTCCAACAGTCAAAGCTATGTCTCTCCAATTTATAGACAAGGATTCTATGTGTTCCAGTGTCAAATGTGTTTCACAAGTCCAGATAAATGACATCCACTGCTCTTCCTTTATTTACCAACACTGTAATTCTGTTGTAGACACAAACCAAATTTGTCAAGCATTATTTGCCCTTAGTGAAGATGTGTTGGCTGACACTAGTCACGTCTTTTTTTTTCCATGTGCCTTCGCATACTTTTCAGGAGGATTTATTCCATGATCTTGCCAGGCACAGAGATGAGACGATGAGACAGACTGACCTATAGCTCTCCAGAGTCATCTCTTCTTTTTTTCCTTTTTAAAAATTGGGTTATTTTTCCACGTTTCTAGTCAGTGGGAACTTCACCAGACTGCCATGAATTCTCAGATATGATGGACAGTGGTTAGCCTTATCCACCAGTTTCCTCAGGTCTCTCAGATAGATCTCATGTGTTCCCAGGGATTTGTACTCATTCAGATTCCTTAGATGGTCTTGCTCCTGATCCTCACTTACAGTGGGTGGGCAGTCCTTCATTCTCCCAGTCTCTGAATTTAGAGTCTGTGAGATGGGTGGTGAAGATTGAGGCAAAAAAGTCACTGAGTACCTCAGCCTTCCCCATATCATGGATAACCGGGTCTCCTGTTTCCTTATGAAGAGGGCCCACATTTTCCCTAGTGTGTCTTTTATTACTGACACACTTCTAGAAGCCTTTCTTGTTGCCCCTGACATCTCTTGCCAGATTCAGTTTTATCAGTGCCTTAGTTTTCCTAACCTGATCTCTGACTGCTCAGGCAGCGTCTCTCTATTACTCCCAGGCTACCTATCCTTGCTTCCATATTCTGGAGGTTTCCTTTTCATGTTTGACTTTGTCCAGGAGCATCTCCTTCAGCCCTGCAGGCATCCTGGTGATTTTGCCCCATTTCTCTTTGTTGGGATGCATTACTCCTGTGCTTGGAGGAAGTGATCCTTGAATAATATCCAGCTTTCTTGGGTCCCTCTTCCCTCCAGGGCTTTATCCCACGGTATTGTAGCAAGCAGATCCCTGAAGAGGTCAACATGTAATCTCCTGAAGCACGGTTGTGAGCTTCCTCTGTGCCCTTCTCACTGCTCTAAGGATCTAAAACTCCACAATGTCATGGTCACCATCCAAGTAACCATAATATTCTCTGTGTGGTGAAAATGGCATCTCATGTGTTGGTGATCTTACGTAGTTCCCAAATGTGAAAGTGAACATCACTGCTTTTAAATGCAAAAGAATGATATGAAAGAATGTCTAAGTGCTCTTTGCTGGCTATAGTGAATTTTATCCTAAGGACTTCAGTCCCTGTAGGCAAAGGTCTATTCCAGACTCATGCTGGTAATAACTTTTAATTAAAGTGCACCTGTGCAGCATGGGCACCTTAAACTGCCATTAATGTCCTGGAACCCCCACACACCTGTCCATGAAAACCATTTAGCGTAGGTGTCAGGTCCTCAGCATCTGCTTCTGCCCCACTGTCTCCTATCTAGCTTTACTCACTAGAGGGGAGACAGCCTGTGGTTCCGTGCCTGTTAGTGACTGACTCTGCTGCTCACAGCAGCTGTCTCCCAAGGTCCTGCTCACAGGTCTCATAGGGAAAATAGAACTTCACATGCTATTCTTCTCACCCCCCTCCCAGGGCATCCTCTGCAAGATGAAGCTTCAAGACAGGAGAGGCAGAGGAGGGAGATGAGAGTCAGGATTTCTTCTCCCCACTGTGACAGTTGTTCTAGAGTCCTAGCCTCTCCTCTAGAGCTCTGCACACTGAAGGTCCAGCCAGAGCACAGCTAGCAAAAGAGCTGCTACAGTCACTCTCCCCTGTGGATCAGTCAGGCGTGTGGTGGAGCAGCCAGGGTGGTTGCTGCCTCATACTGGTCTTCCAATAGTCACATGTTTCAGAGAACCTATGCGGTGTCTTTTCTCAGCAGAGGGCCCAATGCAAATGAGGCCTTGCACAGGGACAAGTGGCTGTTCATGTCAGCTAAGTGTCTTTTGTATTAATTAATGACTGTTGAATTTCAAGGCATTCTTTGGTCCAGACCACCCATCTTTGCTGGTCCAGTGGGTACAAAAGGTTGGGAGACAAGTATAGTAAGATTTCAACCCATTTGATTGAGTCTGGTGATAACATCTGGGCCAGGTACGTTCACCAGGTTTAAAAGAGCTCAGTTTTCAGTGAGAGCTGTTTGCAGGCTGGTAGCAGACAAGGCGCCCAGAGGAGGGTCCACCTCAGTGGCTCCGTTCTGCCACCTGCTGGCAACTTGTGCCCGGAGCACAAATAGAAGAGCAGGTGCTGCCTGTGTGAGCTCCCTGTGACTGACAGGAGCTGCTGGAGCCCGAGGCTGAGGGGAAAGCTCATGGGGACTGTGTCCTCCAAAATAGGCCGGGGGCAAGGGGACAGGCGCAGCCACTCTCCCAGCTGATGTCTCTGGGCCTTGACTTCCTCTGCCCTACTGCGTCCAGGCCTAGGGCCCCCAGCACAGGAAAGACATGGAGCTCTTGGAACGGGTCCAGAGGAGGGCCACCAAGATGATCAGAGGGCTGGAGCACCTCTCCTATGAAGAAAGGTTGCGGGAACTGGGCTTGTTTACCTTAGAGAAGAGAAGGCTCTGGGGAAACCTCACTGTGGCCTTTCAATACTTGAAGGGAGCGTATAAACAGGAAAGGGAACGACTGTTTACATGGGTTGATAGTGATAGGACAAGGGGGAATGGTTTTAAACTAAGACAGGGGAGATTTAAGTTAGATATCAGGAGGAAGTTTTTCACTCAGAGGGTGGTGACGCACTGGAACAGGTTGCCCAGAGAGGTTGTGGATGCCCCATCCCTGGAGGCATTCAAGGCCAGGCCGCACATGGCTCTGGGCAGCCTGGTCTAGTGGTTGGCAATCCTGTCCATGGCAGGGAGGTTGAAACTAGATGATCATTATGGTCCTTTTCAAACCAGGCCATTCTGTGATTCTATGATACCTGATTGCCTGTGGGGACTGAACTTTCTGCAAGCATCTGAAGCTGGGAGTAAGCTCTGCCTCTGACTTCATCCTCACCCACTGAGGCTGCAAGGAGAGGCAGCTGTGCACTCCGAGAGCAACAGCTCTTCTTTTTTATTTGTTGATACCCAGGAGGGGTGATCACCCCCACCACATGCACTCCAAGCTGAACACCAACAGCACCTGTGCAGCTGCCATGCTCCTGGTGGCACAGCACATCCCAGGAGAGCAGGACAAGCACCCAGGTGTTGCGTCCACACACTGGCATTTCACTGGCTTCAGAGGGGCCACTGCTTCTGGCTGTTAACATTTCAGCTGAGAAAGGAGCTGTGCCGGACGGAGCAAGTCTTTCTGGGATAAGAATAGCAGCTGCCATCTTAGGACACAGCCCAGTTGTCCAGCTCCTGCACGGCAACACGTTGCAGTGAGATATAGAAGGCAGGCTACCCGCTGAGGAATGTCTTCGAGTGCTATTAATGGAGGCGTATCATCTTCAGCAGCAGGCTTGGCCCCACGCAGGAGCCTTGCAAGAGGGGGTTATTTTGAGCTTTGGGTGCTGCGGATGAAGGGAGACAAATGACAGAGTGATCCTCCTGGCACAGGCAACCTCCAAAGCTCTCTGCGCAAGCCCCGCAGCCTGTCACCGCTTCTGGGGATGGCTCTTGTGAAGCTGTTGGGCGA
>NC_034425.1:85826-94401 GCF_002078875.1 Numida meleagris
TTGTCTCTTGTAGGATTTCACTTTCATCTGCAGTTTGTCCACCAGATCCTGGAGTCTAAGAATGTTCTTCCGGTCTTCTTCAGACTAAACCAGTCGGTAAGCAGGAAAGAGAGAGAAATGATTTTCCCCACATCACAAAATGACATTTCCTCTTGGACGTCATGGAAAAATGCCTTAACTTTCTGTAAGAAGGATGTGTCAACACGAAGATGCCGTCTGCCTTACCTGGTAGGTCAGCTCCTTCACCCTCCTCTCGTACTTGCGCACACCTTTCACGGCTTCAGCGCTGCGCTTCTGCTCAGCATCAACCTCTCCTTCCAGCTCCCGCACCTGCAACAAGAAACCCATCGCTGGAGCTTCCCTGCTATCTCTGACCTGGGATTGCTCACACTTGCACAAATACCAGTCCTACACACCCTGGCCTCCAACTTCTGGATTTGCTTCTTGCCTCCCTTCAGGGCCAGCTGCTCTGCTTCATCCAGACGGTGCTGCAGGTCCTTCACCGTCTGGTCCAGGTTCTTCTTCATCCTCTCCAGGTGGGCGCTGGTGTCCTGCTCCTTCTTCAGCTCTTCTGCCATCATGGCCGCCTGGAGAGGCAAAGCGGCAAAGCCAGGTTGGAGTCAGAGATCTCTGGGGGGTGAATGCCTCAGCACTCAGCAGTAAAAGAGCCCCAACTCACATCGGTGATGGCCTTCTTGGCCTTCTCTTCAGCATTGCGGGCTTCCTGGATGGTATCTTCCATTTCACTCTGAATTTGGGCAATGTCTGTTTCTAGCTTCTTCTTGGTGTTGATCAAGCTGGTGTTCTGTGCAAAAAGAGGTTGCAAGACTTGTATTCTGAGACCTGAAATACACTGGCTATGGCCTGAGCCAATTCTTTACTCTTCAACCTTTACGTTCAAAATCTGGAATTCCTTGTTAAATAGCTGTTCACATAATTTCAGTGGTGGACTAAGGTGATGGACCGTGACCATGTTTCCATTGTTGGCACCACTATTGTCTGCCACTATAACAGTGTCTACACAACTAGTTTCAGCACCAAGCCCTCACCTGGGTATGGAGGAGCTGCACACGCTCACTTGCATCCAGAAGCTCCTGCTCAGCCACTTTCCTGGAGCGCTCTGTCTGCTCCAGGGCTGCCCGTAGCTCCTCAATTTCAGCCTGCAACAGGTTTGCTCTGCGCTCCACCATGGCCACCTGCTCCTTCAGGTCTTCCTGTGTCCTGAGAGCATCGTCCAAGTGTATCTGGGTATCCTGTAGAAGAGGCGAGAGAAATGACAAAGGGGCACAGCAAACCAGGGTACCTGAAATGTCAGAGAAGACATTCCCTTATGTGTAGTTTTGCTGAACAGACCTTCAGCACTGCCTGTGTGTTTCTCAGGTTCTTTTGCGCCTCTGCAGCAACACGGTTGGCATGGCTCAGCTGGATCTCCATTTCATTCAGGTCTCCCTCCATCTTCTTCTTCAGCCGCAGGGCTTCGTTCCTGCTCCTGATCTCAGCATCCAGGCTGCTCTGCAAGGACTCCACAATCCTGAGGTGATTTCTCTTCATCTGGTCAATTTCCTCATCTTTCTCTGCTATCTTCCTGTCAATCTCAGACTTGACCTGGTTGAGCTCCAGCTGGAGGCGCAGGATCTTCCCCTCTTCATGTTCGAGGGAGGCCTGGACAAATGGTCATGATCATTTATAACGCAGGTAAAATGCCTGCTTGCTTTCCAGCTAATTACAGCATATTTCACAAAATCTGAAGTAGATATAATCTGTAGCCATATCAGAGGGCAACCATGCCTTTCTTAGCCAGATTTCCTCACTGCTGATATTTTTAGTGTGGCTACCAGTGATTAAGAGCGTGTACCTCAGCTTCCTCCAGAGCAGCCTGGATTTCAGATTTCTCCTGCTCAATCTGCTTCTTGACCTTCTCCAGCTCATGAATCGCCTTTCCTCCCTCTGCAATCTGCTCCGTGAGGTCAGAAATCTCCTCTGCAGAGAAGAGTGAAAAATTGCATGGTCAGATAATGAGCGTAAAGGGAAAGGCCCTGTGACACCAGCAAAACAGGTCTCCTCTCATCACTGCAGGTACAGACCCAGGTGGAGAGGGGGGCAGACAAGCTTCTGAGAAAGCCCTGCCAGCAGGAGAGGCTGAGCGACTTACGCTGCAAGTTCTTGTTCTCACGCTTCAGCGTTTCCAGGTGGTCCAGGGACTCCTCGTAGGCATTCTTCATCTTAAACAGCTCCGTGCTGAGGGAGCGAGACTCCTTCTGGGAGGCCTCCAGCTCAGCCTGCGTTTCCTCGTACTTCTGCTTCCACTCTGCCAAGATCTGAGGAGCAGCAGGGCGTGAGTATGGATGTGGCGATCATGTTCTGCCCAGGAAACACAGGGCTGGAGCCCAGAATACCTTGTCAAAGTTCTTCTGCTTCTTGTCCAGAGCTGCACAGGCAGCATTTGCTCGCTCCACGTCAATCATCAGGTCCTCCACCTCATTCTGCAGCCTCTGCTTTGTCTTTTCCAGGGAAGCGCATTTGGCATTCACAGCTTCAACGTGTTCCTCTGCATCCTGCAGGCGCTGTGCCAGCTTCTTCCTGGGAGGTTGTAAGCACAGCTCAGTATGTGGGAGCAAAGTGGAGATTTTTCTGTAGCTTTCACCACCATACTTAGGCACTCCACAGTATTCTGCCCAGATGCTCCTAGTGCCCTGCGTTTCCCAGTCTTTATTCCCTTTTCCTTTACTCAAGTCTAGAAATTTTGTATCAGGAATGGTGTGATGAGCAGGACTAGGGAAGTCATCCTACCCCTGTACTCGGCACCGGTGAGGTCCCACTTTGAGTACTGTGTTCAGTTTTGGGCACCTCAATACAGAATGGACAGTGAGGTGCTGGAGCAGGCCCAAAGAAGGGCAACAAGGCTTGTGAGGGGCTTGGAGAATATGCCCTGTGAGGAGCGACTGAAGGAACTGGGCTATTTAGTCTGGGGAAGAGGAGGCTGAGGGGAGACCTTATTGCTCTCTTCAAATACCTGAAAGGTGATTGCAGTGAGAGCGGGGCTGGTCTCTTCTCACTGGTGACAGCTGACAGGACAAGGGGAAATGGCCTCAAGTTGCAGCAGGGGAGGTTTAGGTTGGATATCAGGAAAAACTTCTTTACAGAATGGCTTGTTAAGCATTAGAATAGCCTCTCCAGGGAGGTGGTTGAGTCACCATCCCTGAATGTGTTTGAAAACTGTTTGGATGTGGTGCTCAGGGACATGATCTGGTGGTGAGTTGTTAGAGTAGGGGTAGCATGGTTGGGTTGCGGTTGGACTTGATGATCTTGAAGGTCTTTTCCAACCGGAGCAATTCTATGATTCTTTGATTGATTCTATGATACATCATACAGTTCCTTTCTCTTGCATTCTCTGTCATATGGCGTATTTGGCCTTTTGAAACCACCATCTCAACAGCACAAATTTCCCCCCCTCCAAACTACTATTTGGCTTTTGCCCTTCAGTATCTCAGTGGTCTCTCCAAATTTCCACTGCTTTCTGCCAGCCTTCCCCAACTCCCCACATACTTGGCCTCCTCCAGCTCCTCTGTGCGCTGAATAGCATCCGTCTCATATTTGGTTCTCCACTGGGCCACTTCGCTGTTGGCCTTGGACAGGGCACGCTGCAGCTCACCCTTGGCTTCCTGCTCCTCCTCATATTGTTCCCGGAGCAAGTCACAGTCATGGCGGGCAGATTGTAAGCTGTGTGCCAGGGCGTTCTTGGCCTGGGAATTAAATTATTGCAATAAGAAATAATGTTATTCTGGGAAATCTCCTCTTACTGACATCTAAACGCTCTATTTTCTCCCAAGGGAAATAGTGATTTACCCACAGCATGAAAAAAATAAAGCCAAAGCTCTACACACTGCAGAAAGCTGGGAGTCTGCACTGACAGGGCCTAGACGGCATGTCCTAGTCATCTATAATGTCTTTTAATCAGATCACTTTTTGAACTATTGGAACTGCATGGAAACCATTAAAGATCTTCACCTTTATTTCTTCTTCTAGTTGCCGCTTCAGTTCTTCAATCTGTTGGGTGAAGGCCTGTTTCCCTCTGGACAGCTGAGAAATTAAACCATCTTTTTCCTCTGCCTGGCGTGCGTATTCACCTGGAAAATGTTTATAATTAGAAAACATTTCAATAGCCAGTTGTAAATTAAACGATGCCATTAAGGGAACTATCTCATATCTAAAATAGAGCTGGTGTGTCTAACCAGATTCTGTTTGCAGGCGAGCTCTTTGAGCACTGAGATCACTGATCATGCGTTGATTCTGCTCATCCTTTGTTTTTAATTCACTTAGTTGGTCTTCCAGAGTGCGGCACATCTTCTCCAGGTTTGCCTAGTTATCAAACATACATAAGAAAAGAGAGTGAATACCCAGACTCATTTACAGAAGGAAAACATGGCCAGATGATACAGTTTACATATACAGGGGCAATCTGCATTAGTTTGGGTTTTATATATTTGATTTGGAGAAAATACAGCTCTGAACATTCATCCTCCTGTTTCCTCTTCTTGGCTGCCAGCTCACTGTTAATTTCCTCTTCATCCTCAGCCCATTCAGTCACCTCCTTTACTTTGGCTTCCAGCTGGATTTTGGTTTTGATGAGCTGGAAGACTGTGTGGAGGAAACGGACCTGAGGGTACTGGTCGACTCTCGGTTGAGCATGAGCCAGCAGCGTGCCTAGGTGGCCAAGAAGGCCAATGGCATCTTGGCTTGTATCAGAAATAATGTTGCCAGTAGGAGTAGGGAAGTCATTGTCCCACTGTACTCAGCACTGGTGAGGCCACACCTCGAGTGCTGTGTTCAGTTTTGGGCCTCTCACTGGAAGAAAGACATTGAGGCCCTGGAGCATGTTCAGAGGAGGGTGACGAAGCTGTTGAGGGGTCTGGAGCACAGGGCTGATGAGGAGCAGCTGAGGGAGTTGGGGTTGTTCAGTCTGGAGGAGGCTCAGAGGTGACCTTATCACTCTCTATTACTCCCTGAAGGGAGGTTGTGGTGAGCTGGGGGTCAGCCTCTTCTCTCTTGTAACTAGAGACAGGATGAGGGGGAATGGCCTTAAGTTGCACAGGGGAGATTCAGGTTGGACGTTAGGAAATACTGCTTTTCTGAAAGAGCGGTCAGGCGCTGGAATGGGCTGCCCAGGGAGGTGATTGAGTCACCAACCCTGGAGGTGTTCAAGAAACATTTAGATGTTGTGTTGAGAAAGATTGTTTAGTGGGGTTATTGGTGGTATGTGGGTGGTTGGACTGGCTGATCTTGTAGGTCTTTTCCAACCTCGCTAATTCTATGATTCTATGATTCTATTTTATAATCTGACAATGTTTAAGCAAGGTAAGATTGAACATAAATTTACTGTTGACAAAGTGCTAATAACAACATTTCTATACCTTAGCTTTGGAGACAGTTTCCATGTTGCTGGCCAAGTCATCAATCTCCATCTTCAGCTCACTCTTCTCCTTCTCCAGCTTCTGCTTGACTCGTTGCAGGTTGTCGATCTGCTCCCCAAGCTCCGCTGTGCTGTCCGCATGCTTCTTCCGCAGGGCAGCAGCCGTGGCTTCGTGCTGCAGCGTGGCCTCTTCGAGGTCACGGCGCATCTTCTGAAATTCTGCCTCCCGCTTCTTGTTCATCTCAATCTGAGCTGCCGTAGCCCCTCCTGCTTCTTCCAGGCGCTCACTGATCTCCTCCAGCTCCCTGGAGAGGTCAGCCCGGTGCTTCTCTGCTTTTGCCCGAGAGGTTCGCTCTGCCTCAATTTCCTCCTCCAGTTCCTCAATACGGGCCTGGGGAACAGTAGGGACCCTTCACACCNCCCTGAGAGCTAGAGAGAGCACTGGGCACATAACTTTGTGCAGGTGAATACTGTGATCAGAGGAGACACAGTTAGGCTTATGACTTGATAGCTGCTGCATCTTCAGATAATTACTTTCTCTTTTGTATCAGTGCTTGTTGTAATGTTTTCCTTTGTACAAGTCATCAAATAGACTAGTTTCAAGTGCCGCACTTACCAGCTTGTCCAGGAGTCTGCTTATTCTTCTTCACAGCTTCTGCCTTCTCTCTTCCCTTTGGCTGTCTTTGTTGGCTGCCTTGCTTTCTTCTGATGTGATGACGTATCCTCGAGCTTTCACAGTGGATCCAATGGCAGTGCAGGGTCTGCAATGTAGAATTTCAAAGAGACTCAGAGGTTTATGTTTGTACAGGGTTGCCCTGCCATTACAGTTGACAGGGATGCTCATTAGATGCTATGACATCTACTCGGCCTCATTGGCAGCTTTGGAGAAGCCTGCAGGTGTGAGGTGTGTGTGGACAGGGGTTATTGAGCCACCCAAGGGGAACACTGAGATTGTAGGTGAGTTTGGAAAGTCAAGGCTGACCACAGAGGTCCTGGTCATGATGGCAGAGTCATGCACACTGTCAGGCAAGGAAGCTGGATGAAGGAGATGCAGAGGCTTGAAAAATGTTGGCAGCCTGTAAGGGAGCCATGGAGGAAAATCATGCAGTGTCATGAGAAGGGAGAACTAGTCTGGCATCTCTGCAATGTGTTGGGTGGTTTTCTTAAGATCTTGGTGACTGAAAATGGAGATCTGCCCCTAAAGAAACATTTCCCATTGCTCTCTTCAGACAGCAGTGAGTAGGATTCTGCTCACCAGCCATCCGTAGTGACACTGGAAACAAGTTGGATTGCCTTGCAAGAACTGGTGTGTTCATGAGGCTGCACCTGGGAGCCAGGTAGAATAGATAATGCTGTCACAGATATGCAGCTGTGGAACTGTTGGTTGCAACTTCCCATCAGTGTGTCTGCTTGAAGGCAGAGCTGTTGGCATGGACTAGCAAAGCTTAGACCTAGAGACCGCTGTCTGTCCGTTATCACTTCCTGTGACACCCAAGGAGCTCCACTCACAAACTCTCCATTTAAAACATTGTAAGCAAATCAAGGTTGAAAACACTCAGGGGCTACCTGCCTCAGCCTTGGGCACAATCATTTTCTGCACAGCCATTTCCCTTCAGCCCATAGCACTAGCCTCACACCCTCCTTACTGCATCAACATATTCCCTGTCCTCTGTTCTTACATGGGCTTCTTAATTCCCTTCAGTGCCAGCTGCACCTGACTCCTAAGATACTGCTAATGATTTCTCATCCACTGCAAATCAGTCTGCACCAAGGGCTCCTGCAGTGTGGAGTCAGTCAGGGTAATGGGCTTGAACGGTGAACGTTTCAGCCAGGGATAATGCTGCAACACTAGGTGTAATTGTGCAAATTTATATGACATAAAGGATCACAAAATTCACTTAATAGAGCTCAGTTACCACTAACCTGTGTTTGATTCATTGTATGTTCAGACCCGTGGCCTTTGTTCTTTCTGAAAGAATCCTCCAGGTCCATGTGGTCTTCCTGAAAGTAGGGGAGAGAAGATACTAGGAAGTACATATCTGCCAGTTAAACATCCATTTAGGCTGACATCTTTGCACATGCCTTTGACATACAGTGATGCTCTCCATGTGCCTTTCATCCCAAACAAAGGCCATTTGCAGTGTCAAAAGGCTTCGGCCGAGACAGCTCATGGAGGGCAGGAGACCACAGCTATACCTGCCCCATATGCCTCCTGTTCAGACCAAGGTCTCAGGGGAGGAAGAAGTATTTGCCAATTTCCCCCTTCCCCTAGAATCCCCAGGCCTCCAGAATATAGTCCACTCAGCCTGTATGTAGGCCAAAAGGAAAGTCCAGCTATCTGAGGGATTAAAACGCCCATCAGCTTTCTTCTTTTCCCTTGCCTGAGGCTGTGCCGCACGCAGCCTGTTGTGCCAGAGCTGACAAGGCTGACATTTGAGGTGATGTGCTGAGGAGGTACGTTCTTGCCATGCAGCACGTTGGAAATCAGCCCTGAGGGGGCTTCCTTCCAGCAGGTGGCCCCAGGTGGGGCTCAGCCTTTTGCCACACTGGAGGGAAGCCACCAATAGACGGCATTAGCTCAGGAAATCTACAGTAAGAGAAAATGCACAGTTTAGAGGCACCATCAAAGTGTCATAACAGTGCACTAATTTTGGTGTCTGCAGGAAATTGTTTCTGCCTAGGAACTGTCTGTCCTTCATGGTGTAATACACTGCGCCATCTGATAGCTTAGTTAGAGACCAGCGTTTAGGATCTGTGATTGCCAAGATCACAATCCATAGCAGGGAAAGGAGAAGGGAAGGGATCGCTCTCTCTTGCCACGCATGTGGCATGTAAGCTGTGCTGAGAGGACACTAGGAGAAGCGTTAAGAATATGTGAGGGCAAGAGTAGTGCAAGGAGCTTGAAAACAATGTATGTTGCTGTGTCAGCAATATCCCAAGCTCATTCAGGAAAAAGAACAGAAAAAAAAAGATAAAAAAGAGATAAAAATATCAACAACAACAACAAAGAAGCCACTGTTTGTAGTGCTTATGCATATTAATCTATGGTTTTTATTCTCTAGACATTGACATGGTTACAAAGACATTGCAAAAGAAAGCGACAGAGGGTTCACATTTTGTGCATTCCTCAGGCCGCTTTGCTGCCTCATAGTATCTTCACTCTTC
>NC_034425.1:100806-145451 GCF_002078875.1 Numida meleagris
TGTCCTTCTCCTATCCATGCTTTCTGAAGGGCAGAAGGGAAGGACCAGAGACTTGCCTGCAGCTCCTTGATCTTCTTCTGTAACTGCATGCCCAGAAGTTGCTCATCCTCAATTTTGCTCTGGATCTGGCTGATTTCAAAGTCTTTCCTTTGCACAAAGCACATGATGTTAGTGCCTGAAAAAAATGTCCCGAGTGTACCCACCAGCACTCAGGAGTCCCACAACCTCGCTTACTTCTTCAGTTTCTCATCCAGCTGCTGTTTATCATTTTCCAAGTCCATTATGCTATCATTGGCCAACTTCAGGTCTCCTTCAAGTTTCCTCTTAGCTCTCTCAAGGTCCATGCGCAGTTTCTTCTCTTGCTCCAGGGACCCTTCCAGCTAAACAGAATAAGACTATCAGTGCTCTGCCAGCCATATTTATCTCCACAACTGCCCGGTAATGCATTTTGCTTACATCGTCCACTTGCTGCTCCAGCTTGCTTTTAGCTTTGGTCAGCGTATTGACTTTGTCCTCTTCAGCCTGCAGGTCATCCAGTGTCTGCTGGTGGGCCTCTTGGAGGGCTTTCTTCTCTTTTGTCAGCTTCACAATGGTCTCGTCCAGGGCTGCCATCTCCTCTGTGAGGTTTTTCACCTTTGACAAGAAGGGAGTAAATGTAGATTAAAAATGTTGTCTACAATTTAATACTGTGTAACAAAGCAGAATTCTTTCCAGAGTGTGAGTGACAACTTCTGCCTCATACCTTGTTTTCAGTGGCATGCTTTTCCTTCTCAACTTTGGCCAATGTTAACTCCAGGTCATCTATATCTTTCTTCAGCTCTGAGCATTCATCCTCCAGTTTCCTCTTCTTGGCTGTCAGCTCAGCATTAATTTCCTCTTCATCCTCAGCACGTTCAGTCACCTCCTTTACTTTGGCTTCCAGCTGGATTTTGGTTTTGATGAGCTGGTCACATCTTTCCTCGGCATCAGCCAAAGCATCAGCTTCCTGATGGGAAAATGCACTTTTTTCAGATATGACCTTCAGGTGGATATTGTGATTCTTAGCTTCGTAAATTTAGGTTCCTTACTAGCAATTTTTTAGTTAAATGTTTATTTTATATTCCAAGAGAAAGAAATAAGTATTTATTTTAAATTGTTGTTTTTAATGCATTTGGTTTTGAAAGCTAGGACCAAACTAAATCCTTTGTTATCTACACAAAGACCTGAGTATTAAAATACATGTATATGTGTAAATGCATCTTAACCCATAATAATAAACAGAGTAAATTTGGCTTTGATCATATGAATATCTCTTGTAATTACAAACATTTACAAAGTGCCAAGTGATAATCATATGCCACAATACATACAAATACCGAAGTGACAGTTATGTTGACACCATTTTTTTATTTCTCTTTTTTATCCTTCTGGCTTTTTAGAGCAACTGTTTCTGCTTTAGATTTTCACCACCACATCTCAGAAATACTCAGCATCCATCACTTTCCACATTTTCTCTGCAATACTCTTGCCAGCAGCTGAAAAATGAGCTATTCTGAATATGCCTCTAGGCTTTTTTTGCAGCAGCAGCAGCAGCAGAAATCCTGTGGTGTTTAGTTTGTTTTATCTCGTCTTTCAGTCTAGTAGGATTATTACAAAAGAAAAATGATAATTTTAGCAGTGAATGATTTTTTGCAGTTCAATATACTTTAAAAAGGAAACCATTTATGCTTTCCTATGTGTCACTTAAGCTGCATCATGCTGCTGTGATGATATAGTTTCTTCTATTCTGTGAACACTTTAATTTAGAAATCACGGGGCTGAAAACTCATAGATGTACCCTGTGATTTTATCTAGTGATTCTGAGTACTTTTAGAGGGTGAGTGAGATTAATATATTGTTTACTCTTAGCTCAGCGTTGTAACATGGTAATCTCTGTGACAGATAGAATACCACCTACGTTGGAAAGAAAGGCATTATCATGTTTAAATGGGATATAGAAAGAAGAAATGCCCTCTTCACAATCCCTAAGGTCATGTATTTATAAGGATAGGCATATCTTCTGGAGAGGTAGGAAAACATAAGTGGAAGAACAAAAATATACTAACAGTAACATTTCTTAATTTCTCTGATGCATTTTAACTGAATGTAAGTGATAATGATCTCAGCCAACACCGCAGAACTGGTGACCAGCAGTAGTCTCTGACAAAGCAGCATGAAGCTGCATCAGGAGATTGGATATTAGGAAAAGGTTCTTCACCACTAGGGTGGTCAGGCACTGGAACAGGCTCCCCAGGGAAGTGGTCATGGCACTGAGCCTGTCAGTACTCAAGAAGTGTTTGGACAAGGCTCTCTCAAACTTGGTTCAGATTTGGGGAGATCCTATGTTGAGCTGGGAGTTGGACCCAATGGTTCTTGGGTTCCTTCCTACTCAGGCTATGCTATCATTCTGTGATTTTGTGAAATGTCTCACCCATGGTATCCATATGATCATGAAATGCCATGACTGCAGCCTTCTGACAGTCCTTATTTTAGCTGGTTATGTTTTTCACTGCAGCACTTATTGAAGTGCAACATAATTAAATTATATTGTACTTGCTATGTGTGTTTTGAAAATGCAGCTGTAAATATCAGCCTTATACTCACAGTCAGTTAGAATGAGTCACACTGGTAGTACTCACAGCCTGCACTTGGAGCTGGAGATCATTTTTCTCCTGCACCAGCTTCACCATTTTCTCCTCCAGCTCCTTCCTCTTTGCCTCAGACTTTGCCAGCTCTTCCTTGGTCTTCTCAAACTCTTGCTTCATGTTGGCCATTTCTTTCTCAGACTCTGCGCTCTTCAGCAGGGGCTTGATCTTGAAGAACAGCTTCATCCAAGGCCAGTGCTTGACATTCATGAATGCACGAATGTTGTACTGGATGCAGAAGATGGACTCTCTGAAAGGTGAGTCAAATAAATATTGGCAATTTAGACTCAGATGACACAATATACCAAATCCAGTGAAACTAATTTAAAGAAATGTTTACCTCCTCTCCACCATTTTCTGGTACTCCACTCTCATCAGGAAGCCCCTGCACCTGGCCTGTGTGCGAGTGATGAGCTGTGCCAGCTTCTCATCCCTCATCTCCTCCAAAAGGCCAACCAGCCCAGCTTTGAAGAACACCTTGGTCAGAAAACAAAAGTAAGTACAGTGTATGTGCTCATCGGTCACTGTAGCCAAGTAACTAGTTCCTCCATGGCAGATAACATAGGAGATTGAGAAAGAGCAAAAACACAAAGAATATATGTAGTTATCGTGTGTATTTCCTCTTTAATGTCTTCTGCCATCCTGGTCTGGCTATTATAGTCGTATTACAGCACATGAAAAACTATAAAAGCCAGACCTTATTCCATTGTTTTTATTAATCCTTGACTCTTCTATTCTACAACTTTGTCTTCAATTAGGAACCCATAATTAGAATCATTCTACACCAATGAATTTCTAAGTATTGAGTCAAAAAGTATCAAAATTATGTGTTTTAAACTCATTGTTTGATAATTTCCCATGCTATCTGAAGAATCTCAGTATCATCCTCAAGCTATTCAAAACAAAAAACACACAGTACTTGAAACAAACATTTCTGATACCTTGGTGTGACCAAATTTATATTGAGTGTGGTCTATATCAATGGATCCAAGCAGTTTCTCACAAGCCTTCTTGCTGTCAATGAACTGTCCCTCTGGAATAGCGCTTGCATTTAATACTTTGTATCTGGGGGACAAAATGGTAATATAAACAGGTCTGTTGTTGAGAGCAGTTACCTGGTACGCTGCAAGAGAACAACTCCACTGCTAAACGTAAATTTTAAGCGAATGTTTTTGTCACCAGAGGAGAAGTTTAAATTTCATAAGCTACTCAAGATGGCCAAAATCCCAGAATCGGATGCAGTCTGACCTCTGTTTAAAATCTGCATACAGGACTCTGTTGGGAAATCCTTTCCTGCAAATTCTGATCCCTTCGAGCACGCCGTTACACCTCAGTTGGTGCAGAACCAGCTCGTGTTCCATGGCACCTACCAATTCAGAGTATAAATGAGTGCTGTATTCTGCAGTACAGCAGAGAAGAGATACTGAAGGTTGTCTGCAGGTGGGTCTCTTACCAGGTGTTTTTGTTTCGTTTGGGATGATACAGCGTACAAAATGGGGGTGGGTGCTTCTCAGATTGGTCATCAGCTTGTTTAAGTTCTCCTGAGAGAGTCATTAACAGAAGTTTATATTAGCAAATATAATTTCCACTATAAACATCAAGCCCTCTGTAATGAGGTAACGTTATCAGACAAACATTAGCTTGCAGAATCCTGAACTGAAGATACCTGCACCAGTTTTTCTGAGTTTCCCATATCTTTGTTATTACCTTAACGTAGAAAGTTTGTTTTGTCTGTAGGATACACAGTACTCTCAAACACAAAATTTTATGACATTTCTCTGAATCTAGTGGAATGCCTTCATTAAAAATGATATCCATCTTCTATTATATGCACCAGGAGAAATATACAGATAGCTCTGTGAGCCAGTCTGAAGCACACTACAGTATGCATTTCAAGTGGGTTGTATAGATCACACTACGTAGAACAAAAATAACAAGCTGAATTTTATATGTCTAGGTTGCATGTTTCACTTGTAAGGTTAGATGAGAATGAGGTGAGTTGAATCCCATTGTTGGTTTGTAATTATTCTCTATGTAAGATTTTATAAATTATTATTTTCTATAATTAGTGGAGGGAGGCAGGTACCTCCAGGGGATATTTCCGAAAAAGCAGTCTCAACATCTTTCTGTGGAAGGAACTAGTTTATATTTAGAAGGATGTATATCATAATAAATAGTCTTGAGGAGAGATTAAATATGTATGGTGCTGACAGGCAGCAAGACTTGGTTATGAGAAAAAAACTGTCAAGTATACAACATCTTAAAAATCCACATCCCAAGGTGTGATGGTATTTCAACCATAAGAGACTGATCAATTAATCATGGAAAAAAATACTAGACATATTAATGAGGCAAACCAGTGGGCAGAAAGAATTTTGTTACAGGACAATAAAAGTTTCTGAAGCCAGAGGAGAGCACTTGAAGGAAATACGTGTTTTTTAGGTGTATCTTAGAAGTTTCCTGTGCAACGTTGTTCCATCTGACAACACTGTCTTGTGAAAAGTGGACAAAAAGAAAACTCATGCGTTCAACAGAAAAGAGCAGGAATAAGTTACAGTGGGATTA
The DNA here is from genome assembly GCF_002078875.1 of Numida meleagris. NCBI lineage: Eukaryota > Metazoa > Chordata > Aves > Galliformes > Numididae > Numida > Numida meleagris. The sequence continues at coordinate 106,035 of NC_034425.1, forward strand.
GTCCTATCAAAGCATGGCCCAAGAACTTCAGGACTTTTTTTTTTATCACAACTAAGTGGGGGTGGGAGGGGGAAGCTATTTTAAGTAATGAATTTCCTCCTCATCTTAGGAAAAAATATTGAACTCTGTACTGTACCCGGAAAAGAGCTGAGACAGTCTGGAAAGAAGAACCTTTCTTCTTGCCACCTTTCTTGCCACCACCAGCACTAGCCTCTGCAAAATGGAAAAATAAATATCTTATTTCATGTTTTTGTTTTTGCCTTTTATGATACCTTTTTCTACGCTGTAAATTGGTGAAAATAAGAGTTTCAAAGAACTGACCTGCTTCTGCTCCACCATAGTTGGCGAACAGTAAGGCCAAAGTTTTCAGTGAAGATTTCTGGTACAACCCAATGACAGTTTCATTCAGGGGGTCCTTGTTCTTCTCAAGCCAGCCAGTGATGTTGTAGTCCACTGTGCCAGCATAGTGTATTAGGGAGAAGTGGGCCTCAACCTTTCCTTTGGTAGGCTTGGGCTTCTGGAAGTTGCTGGACTTGCCCAGATGCTGGTCATAGAGCTTGTTCTTGAAAGAGGTGTCAGTTGCCTTGGGGAACATGCACTCCTCTTCCAGGATGGAGAAGATGCCCATGGGCTGGGAGAAATACACAAGAGAGACAGTCAGCAATTCAGTTTTCAGGGCACTTATGGTTCCCAGTGACTTGACAAGGTGGAAGAGGCACAAATTAAAATACAGGAAATTGAATTTGAACAAGAAAACACTTTTTTTACTGTGAGGATGTTCAAGTATTGAAACGGATTATCATTATCCAAGTTTATCATTTGAGATATTCAAAATAGAGCTTTGTGGTCCTAGGAAACCTTCTCTAGCTGAACCTTACTTGACCAATGGGGTTAGATTAAGTGACCTCACAGATCCTCTGCACTTCTGAAATTCTGTGATTCTAATTTCTTATCATCCTGACAGGCACTAAACACTACATCCTATATGCAATGTGAATGCTTTCTTATTCTAAATCAAAGAATGTGCATGAATGTGCAACTGTATGCTATCAATTATCAATTATCATCTTTGTGTTTATTTTACAAAGATACAGCTGTGTTGCTGTAGGAGCACAAGTCTGCTGGAGCTGAGAGGTGAGGTGGAAACTCAACTGGAAACTTATTCTAGCTGTTTTGAGAAAACATTTTGATTGGGAGTTTAACAACCGTTTAGCACTTCAGAAGAGATCAGTACAAAGACACTGCCATAAAGCTGTGTGACGCAGCCTTAATGTCTCACTCAACAGATTAAGTAAACTAAACAGCAATGTATTTTTGAATTGCAAGATCTAAATATTTGGATATGAACATGGAAGATTCCTTTGAAAACTGAGATCTAGTAATTATAAAATTCCTATGCTCATACCTTCTCAATGAGCTCAATGCAAGCAGCCAGGTCCATCCCAAAGTCAATGAATGTCCATTCAATGCCTTCCTTCTTGTACTCCTCTTGCTCCAGCACAAACATGTGGTGATTGAAGAATTGTTGCAGTTTCTCATTGGTGAAGTTGATGCACAGCTGCTCAAAGCTGTTGAACTGGAAATAAAATGATAAAGATCCATATTTGCAAGTTGCAGTAGTAACTGCAAAACCTCATCCTTTAAAAATACGGAAAGCAGCTGTTTCAGTTTCATTGTGTCTGTGCATTTCTTCAGTCAGTTTTATGTCTATGTAGGAAAATAGAGAAATGCTTAAAAATCATTGTTCATAACAATATTTTAATCCTTGCTAAAGCTGTGAAGGTAGAATATACTTCCTATGTCACCTGAGATGACATTGCAGAAAAAAGGTTAGATGTATCATGATATATGTGTTTTATGCTACATGTCTTAGATCATTTAAACCAAAGAATTTTTCTGTTTAAACCATTCTGCTCTTTTAAGTTTTTACCTCTTGATGACAAGCCTATTGTTATGAGAAAAATCCTTTCAAAGGTCAAATTTACTTTATAGGAAAAAAAAGGCAAATAGGACCACAGAATCATAGAGTGGCTTCGGTAGGAAAGAACGTTAAAGATCATCAAGTTCCAAACAACTACAATAAATTATGTAATGATAATATGGATAATATGACTTCTTTATAAATATGTCTTAAAGTTGTATTAACATCCAGTTGTCACTTTCAAGCAGCTCTTACAAAATTTTTGCTACTCACATCAAAGATCTCAAAGCCAGCAATGTCCAGGACACCAATGAAGTACTGCCTGGGCTGCTTGGTATCCAGCTGCTGGTTGATACGAACAACCATCCACAGGAACATCCTCTCATAGACAGCCTTTGCCAGAGCACCTACAGCATTGTGCACCTAAAACAAAGGCAGATGTTTGCAGTTACCATACAGAGCAGAGAAGAGTCAAAGTTCTTAATTCAAAGCATGGTTCAGGTTTCCCCATTTCTTACCTGCTGTACAGTCTGACCCTTGGTCACATACTCATTCCCAACTTTGACTCGAGGGTAGCACAGTGCCTTGAGCATGTCAGCTGAATTCAAACCCATCAGGTAGGCAGCCTTGTCAGCAACTAAACAGCAAAGACAGATGGAAAAGAAGAATTCATCTTCACTAAGATTTTGTATCTTGAAGTATTCTCTAAGCGTTGCAGTGCTGAGGTTTCTGTTCTTTGAAATCTGTTGACAGACTCAGAAAGAATCTCAGTGACATCAAAGCCATTATGAGTGTTGAGCTTTCTGAAAGAACTTATGTTTGAAGATCTTCATTGAGACATGCAAAATGTAATGATGTTTTGTAAAAATTTCTGGAACAAAACTGAAAGCTGAACATTTGTACTATGTGTGTAGCTCAGGAGCTGCAGTGACATCAGTCAGGTACAGAGCTGTATTCAGAAAGTGATCAAAAACACCCAAAAACTTATAGTGGAACACACAGAGGATATCTCTGCACTCCTTAGGATCCACAGTCTACAGGCCTTTCAGGGATTTCATTTCTACAGTCGTTCAGTAATTCCCTGTATTTTGTCCTTTCTCAGATGTGACTGTGGTACTTCCCACCTTCTGCCTAGTCCTTCGGCAAGAGGAGCCACCACTGGGAAAACTAGAGATGTGGTTTCTAGATCCTACTCCAGCAGAGAGGAAACAAATGCACCTTTCACAATGAAGTTCCCTGAGCATCTAACAGGTGAGGGAGAAAAGGAACACGGCCACCCATTTTGTTAGGGCTGAACCACTTTGCTGTTCTACAAGGGTCCAACAAAAGTATGAGTAATAACATTACAGAAAAGACATCCACGGCTCCTGGCTTCCTGGCGGTGTACACAGGACAGTTTAAATGGTTAATTTTTCTTGGGATAGGATAGACAAATCCAGAGATTTTACATCAGAGAAACTGATACAATGGGAGAAGTGACTGTTTGTTTCTGACTTGCTGGTTTCCTTGGGATCCTAAAGTCCAACTTTGGCTAAGACACAGAGTGGCTCACAGAATGGTTAGCTACTGAGTGTAACAGTACCTTCTGTGCCATCTGGCTCCGCTTGCTCCTCTCGTTGTTTCTGCTTGAACTTCAAATTCCCATAGTGCATGACAGCCCCCGTCAGCTTGTAGATGGCAGTCTTTTCATCAGCAGTGAAGCCCAGGATGTCAATGGCACTCTGGTAATAGATTCAATAGAGTGAAATATTTGTCTGTATATGATACATGACCTGTAACAGTTGACCTGTTTCATAAACTACTCACATCTGTAGCCATAAGCTCCTCCTTGTCATCAATGCTGGGGACAGTGATCTCTCCTTGACTCACAAAAGGGTAGTCATACGGATTGGTGGTGATAAGGAGCATTTCTGAAAACAAATGGATGTTCAGATTAAATATCATTCTTTTCATAAATTTATTAATTGTTGCTCTGTAATCTTCCTCCAGAAAGCTCAGTGATGCTCTCCTACCAATTAGCTCTGGCTTCTTGTTGGAGGTGACCTGGTAAAAAATGTGGTAGCTTCTTTCTGCCTTGAGCTGGAAAGTGACTCTGGACTTCTCCAGCAGATCTGACAAGGAAGGAAGGAAGAAGTAGGTACAAGACAGGACACGGTGGAGAAAATTTGACAAGAAAAGTGAACAGGCTGGGAGCATCTCTTACAAGTTTCAATGTCAGCAGAAGCCAGTTTGCCTGTGGCCCCAAAATGGATTCTGATGAATTTACCCTGTTGAGGAAATAGAGAACCATTTCAGCCTGGGTGGCTTCTTTGGACAGCTCTTTATTCAAGAATATCTCTAGCCCCATCATTACTGTAAGGAGAGATTTTCTCCAAAGCAATGACTTACAAAGCGTGAGGAGTTGTCGTTTCTCACAGTCTTGGCATTTCCAAAGGCCTCCAGCAGCGGGTTGGCACTGATGATTTGATCCTCAAGTGTTCCCTACAAGATGATAATTATTCCTGGATAATTATTACATTCCAAAATTCATGCTAGGAACAGAATAAACATTGATTCAAGCCTGTATCTATTAATGTACCTGCATTTTGCCGGACTGCTCCTCCTTCTTCTTCTCCCCACTAGCTGCAATTGTTGCAAAGTACTGGATGACACGTTTCGTGTTCACAGTCTTCCCTGCTCCGGATTCTCCGCTGTCGTACCAAACAGAGAAGCAGAGAGCGTGAGGTCAGGCAGCAGGTCCCCTGGCACAGGGCAGCCCTGCAGGGACCCAAGCAGGGAGCGTACTTACGTGATCAGGATCGACTGATTCTCACGGTCTGTGAAAAGATAGAGATAAGAAGGCTTTTCCTACTGCTCTTGAGTAACAAGAAATACAAAATCTAGGAGACAAATATGAACTGAAATCTGCAGGGGATGCAGGGATGGAAGGCAGTGTAAACCCCTAGGACTTCCAGTTTTAGCTGTTGTCCTGAGTAGAACTGAGCTGACTTAAAGTAAAGCTGTAAGTGTAAGTTGGAGCTTCTTCAGAAAGTCCAAGCATTAATTCCCAGAAGCAAGTAATGGATTTCCTTCCAAATCTCAACATTAGTAAGTATAAGTTCAAATGGATGCATACAACGGTCAGAGGCACATGGTCCTCACACTAATTGTTTATCTCCTTGCCCTTCACACAGTTCTCATTAAGGAATCTAATTAAGCTTCCTACCTCTGTTCAATGTAAAAGATTGTATGGAATAATAATGCATTGAATTCCATCATTGCAAAAAAAAGAAAATTATGAGACCAGTATAATTTGTGCAGTGATAGAGTGTAGCATTTCGTATGATATGGTGGAAATAATACACAATGCTGAATCTATGCATGCTTCTGATACAATTTTGCTTGAAATTAGTTCCTCCTTAACTTGATTGATTTCTGTCATACAGTTCCATGGTGTTTGTAACTGGCTTTTCACATACTCCAGTAAGAGCAATGGAGCCCTTCAGTTCAGATTGCTTTGAAGATCAGGCACTCACCAGTCAGCATGAACTGATAGGCGTTGTCAGAGATGGAGAAGATGTGTGGAGGGGCCTCCTGGCGCTTTTTGCCTCGGTAGGCCAACACCACCTCCGGGTTGTACACCGGCAGCCACTTGTAGGGGTTGACAGTGACACAGAAGAGGCCCGAGTAGGTCTGCGAGGAAGGGACACAGCACGTTGGCTTCCACTCAGCCTGGCACAGCAGTCCTCCCCGGCTGCGCTACCCAAGGAAGAGAGCTGCTGGTACTTACGTAGATCATCCAGGCTGCATAACGCTCTTTGAGGTTGTACAGCACAGCGGGCTCGTGGAGGTGGGTCATCATGGCCATGTCCTCAATTTTATCATACTTGGGAGGGTTCATGGAGAAGACCTGATCTTCCTTCACAGTCAGAGTCTGTCAAGGAAATGAAACATCTGTGTGCATCAGCTAAAAGCTCAGAGTGGGAATTAAATGCTGATCTGAAGCTTGCTTTTCTCTCACCTCTCCCGCTTCAGTCTTGACGGTGACCTTCCCTGTTTCCCTGCTTTGGATTGTCCCTTTCACAAAGGATTCTTTTGGATGGGCCACAAAGACAGATGACTTGGCATCAAAAGGTTTGTTCTGGGCCTCGATTCTTTCCTTCTCTGACTTTCGGAGGTAGGGAGCTGCCTCCCCAAAGACAGCCATCTCAGCATCTGAAGAAGTCATGCCTGCTCTTCACTGAAGACACCTCAGCAGAATACTCTAACAGGGAGAAGTAATATGGCACCGATCATTTACATATATTCTATAAGACTGGGAGACTCACTGGGACTTCATTTTTCTTCAACCTGTACTTTATGGAACTTCTAACGTCCTAATGGAAGATTTGATTGATTTAGGTTGACTTAGGAAACAAGAGGTCATAACTGATGTAGTCTAGGTGTTCAGACTTCTAGGAGAGCAACATTTGATCATCTTTCACTATTGTAGGCTTGGGCCTTTAAGAATACCACGTCTGTAAGATGAGTGAAGCTGCTGAGCAAGTTTTATTTTAAGACATCATTACTAGTGGTTGAAATAAAGGTGGAACATTTTGTTTAAAGATGGAGAAACATTTCTAAAAATATGTAGTATAAAGGACCTACAATCTTGAAAAACATTGAACCTATGGGGCATTTACTTATTAACTATAATTGTAACAGGAAGGCAGTGGAAATTAATGTTGTTACAGAAGTTGCCAACAGAAAGAAAAGGGCAGAATTTGTGAACTTTTGATACTCTGCTGTAATTTAATTTGTTTATACATTTGTCATTCATGAGTACAATATTTAAATAATCTCATCTTCAAAGGTCTGACTTGTGTGAAACAAAATTCAAGCACTGAAATTGGAATTGCCATGGCTGCATGAAGCTCACAAATAAATACTTACAGAAAAAAACCAAGAACAGGTGAGTTCTCAAAACTTTATTAAAGTAAGAGTGCTTCTTTAGATGCTTTGCTGAACATGTGGATAGCTAGATTTCTCCAGCTGCACTTGAAAATCCTCTAGATACATTAGTGAATTTTTTTCCCTCTGTTCATCAGCTAAGAAGGTTTTGTTTTGTTTTTGGTCTGGATTAAGTAAATGGATATCTAAGAGAGCTCTGGCATTTTACAAAGATGGTTAGATGGTCTGTATTCTCAGATGATTTACTGATAATGTTTTGAGGAAGAATGTATAATTTTGCACTTTTTCCTCCTTTGTTCATCTTGGTCCAGTTCTACTGCTGCTATGATGTGAAGCCAGCACTCTTCACTCCCTGTTTGGTCAGTTAAGCAGAAGAGTATTCCAAAGGGAATTTTCTGGTCTGCCATCAGAGGCAGGAAGATACAAACACAACCATTTGAAAACCTTACCAGCCATGAGCACCCCACCACCTGCCTACTGTAATCACACTGGCTCTGAGTACAGGGTGAAAAAGATGATTGTTTGCTCATCCATACAGAAATCCCACCCAAAAGCATTAATAAATCAGGTTCTTACCTCTTGTGACACCAGATGGGTGGCTTGCAGCCTGGCAGCTGGTCAGTGCTGCAAAACAGAAATGTCCCTACTTGCTGCTGCACAGAATTCCAGAGTGAAAACGTGCAGGTGTCTTGAAAGCAGATTTAAAACTTGAGCTGAGGAATTGAGTCTCCTGGAAATGAGCACTGGAGGCAGAGGAATGCTGTAACATACAAAGACTCCTGCACGGCTGCAGACCCCATACACTTACCTTGAAGCTTTCCGTGGAGACGGGGCAGTCTTGCTGCAGGGACATTTTATACGATCCCATCTGCAGATGCTACAGATGCCTACTCTTTCTTCGGTCAAAAAATTTTTGGCAAGCCTTCTTTGGTAAAGCATTGTCTGGCAAACTGAACTAAGGGCATAATTGTCATTTGACATGACTAGATATAATTAGAAAATTTTGATGTCTTACGGACTATATGAATACATCTCCTATAAATAATTTGACAAGGGTGTTAAGGAGGGAATCTGGACTAGTCAAGGCACTTAGAGAACTTGGATGCAGGACTTATGGATTCTATTGCTGGCTTTCCCACCGACTCACTGTATGACCCAGGGTGGATTGCTTGGTATGTGCGTGCTGCAGCTACCCCAGCTGTACAATAGATAGAAGAGGATGTTGAAAGAGAAATTATCAATTGTGATGGTAAAATCCTGGAAGCAAAAATGTGGATATACAACACAAGTGTTACAGGTACAGCAGGATGATCAGGCAAAAGTTGCAATAAGTGAGAGATTGGGTTCTAACTGGATTTTTATGCTGATGCCTCTGAGAGCAATATGAGGCAACTTCAGAGATATGGGAAAGAGCACACACATGCAGAGGCATGTGCATTTGTTGTTGTGACCTTGTGCACAGCGCGTGCTGTGAGAGAGGTTATACCCTCCCAAGACTTCTGATCTGCAGGTCAGTGCCAATGACCAAGGGATGCTCCATTCTTTTGCTGAAAACCTTTTACCTTATCCAGGTGTCTCCATGCCTATAACCCGAGGAAAGATAACTGATCTAGAAAAGACCCCCAAAGCTTTTTCCCTACCTACATTTCAAAAAAAAAAAAAACCCTCTAGTCAGTCATCGCTCTAGAAATAATTGGACATTCCAGATTCTCTGTGCCTGATACATCCCTAGTCCAGCACTCACATCTCATCATATATATCTTGCACACATTCACACAGTCCAAAAAACACACTGTTACCTATACCAGAGCACTGGGACTGGCAAACATGCCAGTATATTGCTGATAGCATGGGAAAGAGGGATTTGCTGGTAGTTCTGGAGAGTGACTGATATAGGAAATGGATGTTGTCATGTGATCTGCTATAAAGCCTGTTAAATTTTGACATGTTTATCTCTTGGTCATTAACAGAGGTCACTCATTAACACAGGGACAAGGTAAGAAAAATGATTCATGAGTATTGGCGTAAAAGCCAGCACGAGGCATTGCCTTGTGCATAGAGCTTTGCTGAGGAGGGCTCTGGCAGTGCAGCACCCAAATTCTGGGTGTCTGGGACTCAGCCTGGAGCCCAAATCCATCCAAATCGGGATGCTGAGTGCCACGTGGTGCCCTGCATCCCAGTGGTTATAGGTCTGGCCAAGGAGGGGACAAGAGGGCCTTGGCAGCTCTGAGGACAGGGTTCAGAAGACCATGAACAAAGAGCAAGGCCTGGGAGGAGCAGAGATGGCTGAGGCCTGTCCCGGGATGGGAGAGCTGGGGATTTGCTCCTCCCAAATGGAGGAGAGATCTCTGATCTCTGATCCTTGGAAGCTGTAGCATCTGCCCTGTCAAGGCAGCATCCCTTGGCAGCTGCAGGTGAAGCACTAAGTAGCTGCAGCTGCTTTCATGTAAGGCCCTGCTCTCAGCAGTAGGTAGCAAGCCTGTCTTATGCAGTGCTGTCAGGATGCGCCTGTGTCGCCAGGGACTATATGGAGAGCAGCTGTGTCCTAGGTTAGATGCTTGACTTTGGGAACTGGAAGTCTTGGATTCCCAGTTGCCAGTGACAAAGACAGTCTTCTCAGTAGAGTTTTTCTTGTTTGCTTTTTTTGTTGTTCTTTTTTTTTTCTGCTGTTGAATTTCCCAAGAAGTTGTCCTAGCTGTATAATAGGCAGGAATGAAGTCCATCACCAGGCAGCTCTCGCATGCAGTCAGCCAAGGACAGGCCTAGTCTGAAATGGAAGTGGTTAGCAAATGTATGTCTCTCCAGCACTGGCAGTCACCCAGCAGTGCTTCGGGGATTGAACATAGTGTCCTTAGGTCTTTATAAGCCAGTTTTAGAAACTTAAAGCCTTTTCTGAGAGGTCTAAGTCTCAGAAAACTGTTGTGACTAGGGCATAGAAATGAAGAAGAGACTAGATTGCTGTTGAATGTCCACAAGGATGGAGATTCCACAACCCTTCTGGGAAACCATTGGTTTTCCATTGCTGATTCAGCCTCAGAGTCAAAAAATTTTTCCTGAAGTTCAGATGGAGCCTCCCACATTTTCAGTGTGCCCATTGCCTCTTCTCCTCCGTTGGCCACCACTGAAAAAAGCTTGGCTCTGTCTTCTCTACTGTCTTCATTCATGTATTTATGCACTGATGAGATCCTCTCTGAATCTTTTCATCTCCAGGATGAACAGTCTAGCTCTCTCAGCCTTTCTTCATATCAGAGATGCTTCAGTCCTTTTATCACCTTCAAGACACTTTTTTGGACTCTCTCAAATACATCAGTGTAGTCTCTTGTAGAGGGGAGCCAGAAATGGATGCAGTATTCCAGGTGTGGCCTGAAAATTGCTGTGCAGTGGAGAAGGATCACCTCCCCTGACCTGCTATGACATTCCTCCTAATACAGACCAAGTTACCATTCACTTTCTTTATAGAAAGGACATGTTGCTGGCTCATATTCAACTTGGTGTCCACCAGGAGCCTCAGGTCCTTTATTTAAAAAGTGCTTTCAATTTTCCAGCTGGTTGGCGTCCAGCATCTTTTGGTTCCTGAGTAGTTGTTTCTCCCCAGTTGTGGGACTTTTTCCTTCCTCAGCACTATTGGACCCAGTATTCAGTCCTGGATTTTGATGAAGTAGTACTCATTTGTGCACATACAGACACAGTATAGAAAATACTTTATGTTAAGTAGGTCTTAGCAACTGCAGAATTGGGAAGACTTCAGGACTCCTCTGAAGACTCCGAGGCAGAACTGAATGGGAAGAAGGAAATGAACATTCATGGACATTCCGTTCTCGAAGAGAAGGAAACACATACTTGAATGACTGTCTGATTGCACATTTATACTAAAATATCTTCAAGCAGTTATCTCCTCTAATTTTTTTCATGTAAATATGGGTCTTCCAAAGAAGCTACTGCACAGTTTGACCTCACCCAAAAGGATATAGTCACATCTTTTCTGATCTGAAGATAACAGGAATGAAGCCACTCTTTGGTGAAGGTATTATTGTGGTTTGCATTCTGTCTGAGTGAGTCAACAAAGATGGACTCCCTATAACTCTCCAACTTTACTGCCAACTTTTTAGTCTTTATGTTTCCTGCACTTTTCAGTATTTGACTACTTCTTAGACAGTCCTAATCATCTGCAGGACTTGGTTCTGTGCAGATGGAATGACAGGATTATTTTAACATTCACTTAGTTAAGGGAAAACACAGCCGATGAAATAAAGAGCTTAATTTATTGAGAGAAGCCAAGTCAAATACTTTCCCTTCTCCTGTCAAGGAGAAAACTTCCAGGAGAGAATGAGTAAAGTACAAATTTAATCCCTTTATTGGTGTGAGGAGGAAATGTTAAGTAGGAGAGCAATTATCCTGCATTACTACTATTTTCGTGAGTCCTTGGCAAGTTCTGCTCGCAGTGTAATTGAGGCAGAGGATGGAGTATCTAATGTCTTTCTCATGTGTTAATCAATATTGATAACTGAGTTAACTAAGTCATGTGTGGACTTTCAGATATATCTAAAGGCCTCCTGTGACATTAAAACAAAGCAATTGAAGCCCTCAGGCACCTTGATATTCCCCTAATAAATAGGCCTTGTATAGAAATAGCGTGAGATTCTTGTAGAGTCAATATAATGGCCAAGGAGACAAGAATACATAGGCTGGTGCAGAGACCAAACTGCCATCTCCTTTAGGAATTCAGGCTTTACCAGCTCAAATATTGGACTACGCAGTTCATTGAAGCTAATATCTGACTGATCCTTGGAGGAGACTCCAGACGGTAGGACTACCAGCCAATAGGATCTCATTCTAATAGTAGTTCTGGCTCATTGGAACCAAAGCTATTCTGCATATAGGGCCATAACAGCCATGTGGAAATAGGCATCCTGAAGGTTGAGGGGTAGGAGATCATGACCCCATTCAGAAGAGGGACTATTAAGACTTCCAGCATCATGTAGGAACATCACATTAACTCAAAGGTAGAAATCTCGCAGCTTTCCTATCACCAGAAAGAATCACCCTGTTTCTTGACACACACAAACAAAATGGTACCTGTAGAATGATTCAACTGAAATGTGAAGAAGCAGCTTCCCTCTCCCCAGAGTCAACAAGGAAAAGGCTTCCTGTCAATCTATTCTGCTTGCTCCAAGACAACAGACCTTGGCTGTGCCAGTCTAGGCATGTCTGGTCATCTTCTTAGGAGGGAAAGAAACCTGGCATGCAGAGGAATTATAGAGGATTTACCTAGGAGCTTGAAAGGTTTGGGTGATCCCCAAAACTGGGGATCCCCACAGTAAATTGACACAGAGAGCAGCCTTTCATGAAGAGGTCAGAAAACTTCTAGTCTTCAAGGGGTAAATTACTCCTCCTCTGGTTGAGGAGAATAGGAATCTGCTTCAGGAGTCCAGAGCCCAATCAACCACAGGCACAGGTCAAGTGGAGGAGCTGAATGCCATGCATATGTGGAAGAAAAAGTTCTTGAAGCTTACCTGGGGGTGAATAGTATGAAGTCTGCAAAGGATAACTTAGAAAACTGCTGGCAGTCTCATCCTGCAAGGAAGACTGGGAATGCTGCCTGATAGCTAGGGGCATAGAAAAACTGCAGGGCGTGCTGTCCCCACTAACCCCACATCAGGTGCTGGAGGAAGTCCTTGTTTAGCAGAGTGTTTCTGCAGGGATATACAAAACTGCAGTATGACTATATATGCTGACTTCTGTTCAGAGAAGGAGAAACTATTCTTTCTGTGGATTTGTAACTTGGATTTCTGTGTCTATCACGGGGATTGAGCTATGTCCATATTAATAGCTCATTATTAATACTTCGATAACAATATAAACCCCAAAGATAGCATAATGTGATTATGGGTATGTGGGATATGTTTAGTATCTTACAGTGAACCATGCCCTGAAAGGAGATTGGTATTAATCAATCATGAGTCTGAAGGTTTACTGAACATAGCAAAATTCTCATTGCTGAGAACCCTTTGCAAACTGAGTTCAGATAAAACGCATTTTACATTAAACCTGCTTCACCATGAAACAGACTTTCTGGATGACACTGGGTTTGTCTGCTTGCTTCTCTGTCAGCTGACTGTAATACAAAAAAAATCCTGGTATCTTAGACTAGCAAGGGTGCAGGGACCTGACAGTATTCATCATGAAACAGTGCAGTGCCATTTAAACAAATTATCAGAGTTGTTCTAGAAACCCCTCTAGAAGAAAGAAACCACTCTAGAAGAACCACAAGAAGAAGATACTTGTTGCAAGTGCCATGATGCAAAAGGAATCATAGAATCATATACTATCCCAAGTTGAAAGGGACCCATGATGATGACTGAGTCCAACTCCTGGCTCCACACAGGATCACCCCAAATTCAAACCACCTTTCGGAGTGTTATCCAAACCCTTCTTGCACTTCAGCAGGCTTGATGCCATGACTACTGCCCTGGGGAGCCTGTTCTAGTGCCTGACCACCCTCTGGTGGGTCAACCAGACCCAACCTGACCCTCCCCTGACACTGCTCTCATTCCACTCTCTTAGGTCCCACCACTATTTATAGAGAAGAGACCCATGCCTAGCCTGTCCCTGCTAGTGCAGGAAGGATCCAGTTAGTGTCCCAGTAGCTCCCAGAATTATTTGATGAATTCAAGAATTAATCAAGCATAGAGTTATTAGGAAGAAGGGGGAACTTCATCACTGCAGTAGCAGGCTATCTTCCCAGACCTCATCCAGCCATCCAGGGCTACCATGGCATATCTGAATTCAAATTTTATTATTGTGAGAAATAAATGGTCTGCTCATGTGACCCTTAAGATATTGCTTTCTGGTTTTGGTTTTTGAACATATCTTCACTCACTTCCCACCATTTGTAGTAGATCTGCTGAGCTACTAACTACTTGCTAGTGCTGCCTGTTAACAGTCACAACTCTTCAGTTTAAATGGGAAAGGTCTGGACAAGTCTGAAAGCTCAAATCCTTCGGTTCATGCAGGCAAAAGTGACTCGACAGTTGTGGCTGTTTGCAAATCAGCTTAAATAACATCCCATTCAACTCAAATATAGATAGATATTGATATATAATAATGTAGATATATAAAATAGAGTTTTAAGTACCATATCAATTATAAACAATGGTAGTTGTACCACGTATATCTTTTTGTATTATTTTATGCTTTTCCTATTCAGTGAAATTCTGAAATGGATTGAGAACACAAAGTTTTCTGTCAGCCATTAATTTTCTGTCAATTCTGTTTCCATTTCTGCAGGTGTGGACTCTTCTGGGACTAGAAGCAAAGCACTGCAGTCAAAAGAGCAGAGGCAGAAGAAAGCCATCTCTGGATACAGACTGTCCTGTACAGCACCGCTGAGCATGCTGATATTCTCCATGGTGGAGAGGGGGTTCAGATGTGCTGAAAACAGATCCCTCCTGAGATGGAGATCAGGAAGCTGCCTCACTTTCTACTAGCACTTCAGGTGTGGATTTTCTTCTCCTGAGTCTTAAGAGACAAGGAGTGAGAAGATGCTTTTTAGCAGGGTGGCACAAAGAATGAAGTGAGAAAGTGGAAGAACCTACAGGCTGCCGTATTTTGGCTAGTGGGAAACTCCCTTGTGTGTTCAGGGCAGTTGAGTTCATGAGCTGGAAACATGCCAGTGTACTTGTGAGTTAGAGAGGACAGTCGAAGGGTTAACTATTGCATGGGGCTGGGGTAAGTAGAATGTAAGGCAAGATAAGAAAAGGAACTCGGCGAAACTCCATTATCAGCAGGGACCAGTACAAGGAACCGACCAAAGGCAGAGTGACTCTGCAAAGCAGCAGTGGGGTGAAAAGGGCAGAGTGATGAAGACGTCGAACCTTCATCCAACGACCACCAGGAGGGGGGAGGAAGACCTCGAGCCTTCATCCAACGACCACCAGGAGGAACTACAACGCATGCGCTGGAGGGATGGACCATATGCAAAAGAATTCCCAGGAAGTGATGAATATGTAGATGGGTCCCGGGAAACCTGCTGAATATGTATAAGCTTGGCTTTTAAATATCTAACATTTCTGCCCATGGTTATGCGAGTTTGGTAGGGCGGTGACCCCCCTCGCATCCGGTGTGGGCGCAGCACCGTAATAAACATACCTGCTTTAGAACCTAATCTTGGGTTACGGAGTTTGATTCCACAAATCACTTGTACGACAGGAGGTTTTGCAGTGGGGAAAGGAATCTTTTACTTTTTACTGAAGCCCGGTGATCTCCAGCCTTTCCCCCTGGTAACTACTCTCAGGCGCTCAGCTCCTCTGACTAGAGCAGAGTGCTGTGCCAGAGGAAGGGAGGGAAAATACGGTTACAAACCTCTGACATCTTAGACAGCCATCACTGGCCTGTGCTCATATGGACAAAGAAATTCCCCATATTTTTTCTAAGTCAAAATGCATATTAAATACTTGTCCTAACAAATTCCAGTATGGCAGATGTACTGCTGGAAACTGACTATTTCCATTTATAAGCAGTGCAGTGGTAGAAGCTTCAACTGTTCAAAGCTTTTTTCAGCTTTACTAACTTTAACCTTATTGAGTCAGTCTCACTTGTTTCCTCTTTCCCATCAGTCTTCAAAAACAAGACAAAATCAGTGGCTTCCTGGGGATTCTCTTTTTCCTTGCAGAACACACATTTGGTTGAAAGGAATTCAAGAAGTCTACTGAAACAATGACACAAAATTCAACTTCGTCAAATTTGTGAATGACACTAAATTAGGCAGAGTAGATGACGTGACAAATGACAGAGCTTTGACAGATACACTGAGAGACATTAGACTGGATCAACACAAATCTCATGAAGATCAATGTGGACAAGTGCAAAGCTCACACCTAGGACAAGAATAGCCCAAGGTGTCAGTGCGAGCTGGGAACTGACTAGGTCAGCAGGAGCCCTGCTGAAAAGGACTTGGGAGTTCTGGTGGGTGCCCAGAAGGATAATGAGTGCTCTCATGTGAACAAGACAAAGATACTGGATGATGCCCTGAGCATGTTCACCTGACTGTCAGAAGCTATAATTCCTTTTGTTTAGTACGAGTGAGTTGTCATCTGAAATGATTTGTTCACTGTGGGGCTCTCCAGTTCAGAAAGGGTATGAACTAAGACACCAAAGACGGTCAAGGGTCTTGAATATTAGTTCTGTGAGAAGACTTCCAGGGAAGTCTTTCTCTTTTCTCTTCCTCACCTGATGTGAGGAAAAAGGACTAATTTTCATACAATGTTCCAAACTTTTCCAATTAGTAGCAGCCAATGTAACAAGGGACAGTGATCAAAAATCACAACTTGAGAGGCACCAGCTAGTCATTAGGAAAATTCTTCACAAATGTCTGTACTGAGTGCGGTCAAAGGATTGCATAACCTGTCATTCCTGATATATTTCTCTTCAGTGATGAAGACTTCTGAAGTACAAACCTCCTCAAGCTGGTGAAAGACATCATGTGACTAAAGCAAAAACAAGCCACACATGGGAAACTGTACTGAAAACAGTACATTCTGTGTCACTGCCAGTAATGGGAGACAGAAGCATAAGCACTTTCCTGCTATCTCCGTGTGAAGCCTAAGAAACCTTTAACCTTCTCAGCTTTCAGTAACTCATCCATGTGTCCACCCCACACGGAGCCTGTAATGCTTTCAGGATAGATAGAGCAGGCATCTCCTTTAATAGGGATCCCCTTACACCCCTTGTTACTGAGCCCTACAAGGCTGGAGAGAGCTCAGACCTGCTCGGCTTCTGCTCAGGTAGGAAACCTCCTCTTGTGGGTCAATGCCCTTGAGTAAGAAGATCAAGGCTAGGTGTCTCCTCAGAGAGCAGTTTCTCCTGTACGTGGGGACAGGTCACTTCAGCTGCTCCTCCCCGAGTGATCAGTAGCCCTGATGCTCTGACCAGGAATGCCTGTGCAGATGTGCTTCTCCTCTGACAGACCTTTGGCTCTGAGCATGGGCAGGGGAAGGGCTGGCATGCAGCTCTGCGAGTGCCATGTGAAGGAAATCCCACCAGGGACAGGTTGCGGTCAGAGGGAGGAGGGGGAAAGGAATGAGAGATAATGATGAGTGGAAGGCGGCAGTGTAAGAGATGAGAATGTGGAAAGAAGCAAAAAAAACCGTGCAGCTGGAGATCATGGAATCATAGAATGGTTTGGGTTGGAAGGGACCTTTAAGATCACCTAGATCTAACCCCCTGCTATAGGCAAGGACACCTCCCACTAGACCAGGATGCTCACAGCCCCATCCAGCCTGGATCTTGTCTCAGGAGGGAAGAGGGCTTTGAAGGAAAAAAAGCCTAGAGCTGCTGGGGAAGATAAGCGAGAGGCATTCATGCAGAATCTGGGAGGACCTGGCTGCTAGCAGAGTTTGTGGAAGGGGGTCATCCTATTTGTGTGGCTTGGACCATCTTTACAAGTACATCATGGCCTTTTTCTCTCAGGAATCTTGAGGTGACTGTAGGTATCACCAGAAGCAACAGAACTCATAGAGCCGAAGAACAGAACCAAGTTCCTTCTGAAGGGTGGCTGCCTTCTGCAGTGACAACTGTGACAGGTTGACCATGCATAGTCCTAAAGCTCCAAACTGGCTGAGAGCTTTACATTGTGGGAGGTACAGCCAGGGCTTCCCTCACAAAGAACACCTCCCCTGCAGAGGCTGGGTGCCTCAGCAGCCCTTAGGGACACACGTGGGTAAGCTGGGTCAGCCAGCCAGTGAAGGAAGAAGCAGAGGCAAATGAAGGTGTCATGAGAGAATAGCAGGAGGGTACATGTGGGGCAACACAAGAATTACAAGATTCTGAGCATCCAGCTCAGTCTGATTTTAGGAAGCCTCCATGCTGAAGAATCACCAAAGGAAGAAATAGTTTTCTGTTGTTAATGAATTCTGTTAGAGACCCTATGTATTTTTTTCTTCAAAGCCCTGCTTACTCAGAGTAGCAGACCATTACTGCTACATCATCTACTCTTTGTTTACAAAATAAGCAATAATGGTGACAACTGTGAAGTATTATAATCAATAATTTAGTTTTCCCAAATGCACTGTGATTCATTAGCACAAAATTAGGTTAAAGTTGGGCTCATAGAGCAAGGTCCATGTAAATGGGTGCACATGGGTGGTAGGAGTCTTCTTCTACCCACAGCCACATGAAAGTGATGTGTGTGCTCTGAGTTTCCTGGGCCCCTTTCATAGCAAAAGGAGAAGAACAGATACCTCCATGATTAAGAAACCTTCCTTAGCCTGGCTTCCTCCAGAAGAGTCCTTTCCTCTCCATTGACTGTGGAGGGGAGATTGCAAACCTATTACAATTTGAATGGCTGATGTTATGAGAGATTGACCCCAGCACTGATTTCTTTGATCCAGATACCCATGACTTCAGCATGGTTCTGTGCAAGGCAGCAGATCCAAATTCTCACTGTGAATTTCAGACGACATGGGAGTATAAAACAAGGTACCTTTCAAAGAGAACTTCCCTTAAAATCTCCATCTTATACTTGAACAGAAAATGCAAATTTGGATTAGGCAATACTAGGAAACTGCCACAACAGTGAGGTACTGCCCAGTCCCCCTCTAGGGACAGCAGACACAAAAGAAACAGAATTTCATTATGTATATTTGTGTATTTCTGCAAGTATCATCCTCTCCAAAAGCAAGAGTGGTTTTGGGATTTGGAGTTCTCTCCTATGTTCCTATTCACCACTGGACTGCTTCACAGCAAAATACGGAAACTCACTGAGTTCCCTGCTGCTGTACATGCCCACCTGTAATGTGATCTGTGCAGTTAAGTTAGAACATCTGATATTAAGGCAGTCAAGCTAAGAGGCAAGGGGATCAAAGCAGATTGCTTTATCGGCCTCTCAAGAGCTTGCAATGGATTTTACAGAAACACAGTCTCATTCCTTCTTTTAGCTCATGGCAGTAAAAGAAAGAATAAATTAGAGGGATTTCTCAACCGCTGATGTTTGACTGAGAGAAGGATTCTCTTCCCTCTTTGGCTGCAGGAGCAAAGCAGTAGAACTACAAACCCCATCCCCCCCATCTCCTGTCTGCTCTCCACAGAATTAACTGGAACATCCCCATCTCCTGCCTGCTCTTCTTGGAAGAAACTGGAGAGAGGTCTTACATGTGACATCAGTGATATTTTTGTGTTGGGAAAAGCAGCGATACCACCAAGACACAGCTGCAACTGTTTCTTTGCCCCCGTCACCCTGCCCCCGCCATGTTCCGTAGCAAATCTCTTCACAGACACAAATGCCAAGAAGTGTTTCCTGAGTTGTGCCATGTGCATCTGCTGAATACGAGACTTATTTTTCAGAGGAATTAGCATGCATTCCCTCAAAATTCCAAGAGGAAGAACACCCTGTCTAGTCACCAACATGAAAAAAACCGATTGCACAGCAAGCTCATTCAGAACACCAGCTTCACTTACATTTATTTTGTCTGACAAAACTTCCTTAGTTAGGTTCTGTAGCAGTATGATGCTCCCTAATTAAAGGCAGTCTGATGCTGCCTCAAGCTATCTTCTCCCTTGCATTGCTGCCTGTTACATGATAAACAGTACCTGAGTAAATATTTTTTACCAGTTTAGGTGCCAGGTATTAGGATCAGCCTGCTCCTGCAGAGGAGGTCAAAGTGGCTGGGCTGGAGCAGAGAAATGTGAGCAGACTATTGGCTTTCTAGGCTTGCAGGTGATAGGATAGATGTGGAAAAGTTCTAACTCTGGTTTCTGGGAGCAGCTATTGAGCACTACCCACTGCTCCAATGTGCCTTCCCATAGTAGAGCACCATAGATCACTTTGCTGTGATAGTTATCCGATTATTAACCTCTGATTCAGAAAAGTGCTGACTAGAGCGACCTTCTTTTTAAAACAGTACAGTACAGTTTTGATTCCTTCCTTCCTTCCTCTCTCCCTCCCTCCCTTCCTTTTCCCCAGGATTTCAGAGAATTTTATTCCCAAATTACTTGCTTTGCTGGCTGCTGTACAGAACTTAGCCTCAGCCCATTTGAGAAGATGTGGAACACCAGCTGTGTGCCCATCTCCCACTGTGAGTGAGCTGAGTAAGGGTTACTCAACTGTGGGAAAACTGAGGCAGAAAGACAGCACCTGTGGAGGCAGCCTCATAAATTTAAGAACATACAGCCAGCCATATCACCTTACAACAAAGGTATTCTGTACAGGAGACTATATAAGATGACTGGTGAAAATGCAATTTCACATTTTCCAAAGTATTTTTAATTTTATGAAGGCATATAATCTTCCCACCTGGTCGTTCCTTTTCCAAAGTGAAAAATCATACTCTCTGTCTCTCCAGTGTTCCCATCAGTGTTGACATCTTTCTACCTAACCTTTCTACTTGTGCAGGCCAGAGCTGTGGAGAGCATGTGGTTTGTGAGCCTGGCACAATGATTTCTGTTTTGTTCTCAGTTGATCCTGATCATTCCTAATGCTCTAATTGCCTTTTGTGGCCATTATCAAGCACTGACTTGACATTTGGAGACAATTATTTGCTATCTGGTAGCCTTCTTACCTCCTAGCCCTGATTCTCCTTTCAGACACTGAATTTCTGTAGGGTTTGGCCTATGTACAGCTCAGAGGCACTGAATGGGCAGAGAAGTTGATTTTTGGTTGCAGCGGCACAAAGGGTTTTTTTGGCTGGTGATTGCACAGCCTGCCTTACAGAGATGATGTGGTAAGTGGCTTTCAGCAAAATGACAGTGAGTGAGACTCAAGCGGCACAAAGCAGCAAAGAGAGCAGCGGAGAGACAGGTAAAGCAGCCACCTGTTATTTGGGGATGACCAGCTCTTGGCTATCAGAGTTGCACCATTACTCAGGCTCCTCATGCAAACATCAGCGGAAGAGATCTGGGCAGTGGCCGCTGCCAAGGAGGTGACATTCAGGATGCCCTTTCTGTCACCCACCAAAGCAGCTGAGGGGCTCCAGTTACAGAGCAGGGGAGTGGGGTGGGCAGGCTGCAAGGCCTCCGGGTAAGACAGAGAAGAAAGAGAGCAAGTGGCAAAAGGGGGAGGGAAGGGGAGGGAAGGAAAAACAGGATTAGGTGCATAATATTAGAACTAGCGACAACTGCATCCTAAAAAAGAGAGCAATGAAGTGATATCTTCCTTTGCTGACACTCATCTTAGACAGATGCACAAATCCCACTTCTGGGCAGGTTTCAGTGCTGAAAGTGGAAATATACTGGTACTGGAATTTGTATAATCCTGTTCTCTTTAAATGTTAGACTTTTCAAGGTTAGGACACCTTAGGACTCATCTTCTGAGTGCCATGGTCACTGCAGGGCAGTTACCAACAGGACATTCAGCAGAATATTTTCTAAACTAACTTCCTATGTTGTGGAAAAGTTCCTTTTGCATCTTCAGGAAATTTGCCAACAGGCTCATGTTTTATCCATGGTGACCAACCTAAATGTTTCCTTAATTGCTCTCTGTATCCACCTGAGAGACAGAGGGAAGCATACACGTCTCTGCTCCCTCTGAACTGCAAATCAGCTGCGCAAAGCAGACCAGCTCCACCATGGTGCTGTGCCACCAGACAGCCAGCAGCAGGGGTGCCCATGTGGGAGATGAGCAGCTCGGGCAGTCTGACAGTGCTCACATTCTCTGTTCTGTGGAGATTACCTGCCCACCTCACTTACAGTGTTTTAGGGACAGATGCTTCTCTCCAAGTGTCCTGTCACAAAGTACTTGGAAAGGTCTGAGCTTATGCCAAAGGATAAGTGAACACTGAGCCCAAAGGAAGAGAGGAAGTTACTTGACATCTCCAACAGGACTGAGGCCTGAAAAAATGTATCCCAAATCTGCTGCATCTCAAGGTGCAGTGCAAAATTCAGTCAATTACTGCTGTGTCAAGTAATGCAGGTGTATGTTGCCTACCTTCCAAATTAGTCCCTCAGATCCCTCAAAGTGCCTGCTCCCCCAGCTGGCCGGTGCCTTCCTGGTTGTAGGGCCTCAGAGCAGAGCCATCCCATGGCCCTGCACTGCTCTCTGCCTCGTGTATTTGCTAAGCCTGCACTTCGCCCCTTACTGCTTCAGTTCCAAACCCTCCATACACACTGAATTGTATTTCTCCAAGCAGCACTGTACTGACCTCAGGAAACTGCTAGCACGAGGAGGTGGTGGTACCTACTCTGCTGGAGATGTAAGAGCACTGCTCTGAAGCCCTAACAGCAAAACTTGAGTTCCATGTGACTTCTTCCTCTCCTAGGGCTCCTTACTGTGAACTACTGAATGTGGCTTTACTGACACGGTGTCTGAAGGGAAACGTTTTCAACCACTTGTTCTGCTAGAACTGGATTGCTGCTGTTGTGCTCAGGAGATTTCCTGCAGTTCATACAGTCCACACAGGACAGCAGCTCTATATAAGCCCATCAGCTGCATCTATTTTAAACTTTCTCTCAGAGGTGCTTGTTTATGGCCACTATGAACTGATATTTTTCTCAAGACCTTTGCACAAGCCCTGATCAGATGACAGGCATCCTGACTCCACAAATAGAGTGAGAATGCAAAATGACTCTCATTCTCCATAAAGCAGTGAGCAACCCATCTTCCATTTCCCTCACATCAGTGTCTCACTTTGGTCCTGATCATACAGCAGGCTTTATAGCAGTGTGTCTTTCTTTTTCCCAGCCTCTGCTCCTCCTGCACACATCCTCCCCAGCTCAGATCACCAATTTGGTCCTTTCCCCGTTACATACCTAAACTCTCCTTCCTGGCATTCCTCAAAGCTGCTCAGCCTCTGCTCCTTTATCCTCCTCTGCTATGTTTGTTGTTTTTAATCTCGTCCTATTCTTCAACTGCCAAAAAAACCACATGCACAGATGGTAGCCACAGGCTGGGCACAGACAGTGGCAAGTTAGGACACCATGTGGTAGCCATGGCACTAGGAGCCGCACGAAGTGTGAGCAACTCCTCACAGGCCCCATTCATTTGTTCCAGTCATGTCCAACCCGCAATCCATGGTGCAGTGACCACGCTGGTGATAAGCATGGCATGCAGGCTCTTGTTCATTGCTGGTGAAAATGCATAGCTAACGGTGGTACATTGAAAAACAGCATTTTGTAGCTGAGAATTTATCAAGCAGAGTTACTGTGCTCACTGTAGCTGCTGTAGTTTCCATGGAAATAAATAGAAGGCATTACTTTCGGAGCAGCCTTCAGAGATGTGGCCCAAGACAATTCCTCTTCATTCCATGTGGCCCAGGCAAGCCAAAAGCTTGGGCACCCATGAGTTAGATGGTCATTCTAGTGTTTCCCAATAATGTATCCTCCTGCTTCCTCTGACTGTTCTTCCCTCAGCCTGATGCTGAGCTGCCATTTCTCGCACTCCCACATCCCCTGCCATCTTCTCACTCCTCCCTCTTCCTTCACACACACCCAGCTTGCTCTCCCCAGCACAATTTCAAGCCCACTTCAGCACTGTGGTTTCTCAGACTTCCTCTCTCTCTTTTTCCAGCTTATTAATGTTTTCGGCAACAAGAGCCGCATTAGGGTGCACTACATGACTCACATCACATGTCATGCACTGGGGCCCCAGTTCAGTGTTTGATGTCAGTACGTTCATGGGCTTCTCTTACACCACCTGGCTGAGAGAGCACGTGGCTCTCTGCAATGCTGCTGACCCTGCAGGAAGCTTGGAGCAAGCACTGCTGCCTTCCTCACCCAGGGAAGGGATTCATGGATTTGGGTTCTCTTCCCGAACAGCAAAAAGTTAGATTTCAGATCCATAGACTTTGCTTCCCTTTGTTGGTGTCAAGAGAAGTAACACCCTCACCAATCCCAAGCTGATTCCCAGCTGAACACCAACAGCACCTGTGCAGCTGCCATGCTCCTGGTGGCACAGCACATCCCAGGAGAGCAGGACAAGCACCCAGGTGTTGCGTCCACACACTGGCATTTCACTGGCTTCAGAGGGGCCACTGCTTCTGGCTGTTAACATTTCAGCTGAGAAAGGAGCTGTGCCGGACGGAGCAAGTCTTTCTGGGATAAGAATAGCAGCTGCCATCTTAGGACACAGCCCAGTTGTCCAGCTCCTGCACGGCAACACGTTGCAGTGAGATATAGAAGGCAGGCTACCCGCTGAGGAATGTCTTCGAGTGCTATTAATGGAGGCGTATCATCTTCAGCAGCAGGCTTGGCCCCACGCAGGAGCCTTGCAAGAGGGGGTTATTTTGAGCTTTGGGTGCTGCGGATGAAGGGAGACAAATGACAGAGTGATCCTCCTGGCACAGGCAACCTCCAAAGCTCTCTGCGCAAGCCCCGCAGCCTGTCACCGCTTCTGGGGATGGCTCTTGTGAAGCTGTTGGGCGAAACGGTGGGACCGGAGAGCCCAGGAGAGGGGGACCAGGAGGGAGCTGAGAATTCACTGGGGACACAAGGGCAGGCCGCAGGCCCACCTGTCCCAGAGCTTAGGCACTCCACTGCCTGCTTTGTTTTTGACCACATCCCTGAGAGCTAGAGAGAGCACTGGGCACATAACTTTGTGCAGGTGAATACTGTGATCAGAGGAGACACAGACTTATGACTTGATAGCTTCTGTATCTTCAAAGAATTACCTTCCCTTTCATTTTGTGTTTTTGATGCAGAGCAGCTGGCCCTGAAGGGAGGCAAGAAGCAAATCCAGAAGTTGGAGGCCAGGGTGCGTAGGACTGGTATTTGTGCAAGTGTGAGCAATCCCAGGTCAGAGATAGCAGGGAAGCTCCAGCGATGGGTTTCTTGTTGCAGGTGCGGGAGCTGGAAGGGGAGGTTGACGCTGAGCAGAAGCGCAGCGCTGAAGCCATGAAAGGTGTGCGCAAGTACGAGAGGAGGGTGAAGGAGCTGACCTACCAGGTAAGGCAGACGGCATCTTCGTGTTGACACATCCTTCTTACAGAAAGTTAAGGCATTTTTCCATGACGTCCAAGAGGAAATGTCATTTGGTGATGCGGGGGAAATCATTTCTCTCTCTTTTTTCATTTTTTTATGTTTCAATAAAAAATATTTTAAAAAGTAAGTTTTGTTGCTTCTATATGTTAACTACATTACATACGTGGTTAAAGCAAACAGACATCAGGATCCTTTACCTTTGAGTTTAAATGAGAGGAAAACTTGAGGGAGGAAGAACTGATATGCAAAAGGGGAAGACAACTGAGATAAACTTGCCAATAGGATGACAGCTCAGAATCACGTGGAAGAAGGGAAGACAGAATGGATTGTTCTGGTTTCATCTGGGACAGAGTCAATTTTCTTCTTGGTAGCTGGTAAGGTGCTGTTCTATGGATTTAGGATGAGAATAATGTTGGTAACTGAAGTTTTAGTTATTGAGGAATAGGTAAGAATGGAATAGGTTGAGACAGTGAAGGGTTTGGGAAGGAAATGGGGCATGGGTAGGGCATGTCAGGGCAGTAGGAAAGGGGAAAAGGCTGTGGGACTGCACCAAAAGGGCGAAGAACTTCTGTGTGTACAATGAAGAGTTTCAGATGGATGGTTTGAAGATCATACATCTGGCCAACCCCCACAGCACTGCTCACCTTCCTACTGAAGATTATTCACAGGCTCTGCCTCACAGAAGTTGAACATTCCATGGCAGCAAATACAGCAAAGTTTAAGACAGAGTACATCAGCCACTCCTGTGCCAAGGAGGACTCATCTGCACAGCTCATACTAGAACTTGTCCAGGGGAGCAACAAAGATAGGCTCTAGGCCAGCAGGGACCACTCTGTCACTGAGCTGTGATGTTCAAGGAAAGGCTTCCCATATTGACTTTACTGTAAAATGCTCACAGGTGACAACTGTCCTTACCAAGGAGTTCAGGGTCAGTCTGGTCCAGACCCTGTCTGCATGAATATCTCCAAAGAGGATCTCCAAAACATCTCAGGGTAAATGTGCCAGTGTTCAGCCTCCCGAACAGCACAGCAGTGCTCTCTGATGGTCAGGCAGAGCCTTCTGTTTCAGTTTACACTCGGTGCCTCTTGTCCTGTCACTGGCACCACCGAGCAAAGCTGGGCTCTGTTCCCTTTGCACCTTCTCCTCAGGTATTTATAGATACTGATGAAATCTCCCCAGGATAAAGGGAACAGTTTTTTACAGCTAATGAAACGAGAAACAGTGTGGTGGTGAAACATAAACACTGGAGACAGGGAGTCTTGAGGAACGGCCATCCATCCATGCAGCATGAGCATGGAACAGCTGTAAATACATCAGTATCTGACAAACAACCATGCTTTTGCCAGTAAGAGCACTTCTCCCCCCCACTGGCTCCCAGATGCAAGCAACAAACAGGCAAATAGGATGCAAAACGCAGGAGGGCAGACACAAAGCCTGTGGAGCACAACAACTTCTGAAGCATGAGGAGCTGTCATTCCTCGCACCGTGGTATGCTCACCAGCCTCCAGCAGTGAGCTGGCACTGACAATTCAACCTTCAGGTGCACCCTGTGAGAATGTTTGAATAACCATTCAAAACACCACGGGGTATGTGGTGGGACAAAGTAATGTGCTACAGCTCAGCAGTCATTTGTGCAACCGTGCGCTGTACAGCCTGATGCTGTGCCAGCTTCTCGCTTACAGCACCAAGAATCAGCACTCTGTCTAAATGGTAAATAATTCCTTTTATTCCTAATTTCACTCATGCTCATTGCTCTCAGCTTGTGTTGAGAAATTGGAGCCGTTGCCTATTCTCAGACACCAGTCCCCCAGATCTACCTGCATTTGAGGAGAAGCTGCTGGGCAGTGACGCTGGCAGCTCTGGTGGTTTGTATTTGTTGTGGCTCTCACTGCCAATCAGGCCCCGCTCTTATTGCTTTTTAAGAGTGGCTGAATCTAATGGAAGACACTTCCTATTTTGAGGCCAGTGTCTGTCACTGATACTGTCCACAGACACAAGCAGGTAACTGCCCCTCTGCAAGGCTTTTCAGCTTCGTACCTTCATCCAGGATTCCTTCTCCTTTGCCAGGTCTCCACTCGCTGTGATTGCTGCAGAGTACTGGATGACACGCTTTGCGTTCAGTCTTCCCTGCTCCCGATTCTCCACTGCTGAAAGCAAGCATGGAGCAAAGCATTATACACCTGCTTTTTGTTGGAGGTAAAGGTCAAAGGACAGATCTACTTACGTGATTAGGATTGACTGATATTCACACCTGGCAAAGGGAAAAAGAACTGCAGCAGAGAAGCAGTAGGGAACCAGCGACCCTGGTCACAAAGGGAGAGAACCAAAAACCTTGCAAGCAAAACTGAGAAGATGTATACTCTTTCCCTCCTCCTCTTTTCTACTGCTGTACTCCACTTTTTGTCTTCTCTCCCTTTTTCCACCCTGTGCTCTCCTCTTTGCTTCTGTCTTTACCACTCTTTACCTTCTTTATTGTTATTTAATATGGGACAGGACTTAATTCAAACCGAAACCATGTATTTTGGAGAAAATGTTCCTTCCAGCTCTGTTCTGAACCTACCTGCAGTTGCCTCAAGCCACATGCCTATCAGCAAACCAGGCAGTATGTGCTACCTAACTGCACCCACCTTTTGCCATGGATCCTCTTATGGTGTCCAACTTCATGCTTAGACCAGAAATGCAGAAATTGTGCCATACAATTATAGCTCAGCAATTAAAAAATAAAAGCCTATTTTTTCAGGAGACAGGGAAAGCAGTCAAAAGCAGGTTTTGCATCACCTAGAAACAAGAAAGGCATGCCTAACTCCACAGTACAATAGCTGGGAGCCTGAGTAGAAAATCTGCAAGATGACACAGAATGAGGCACTGAGGTAGCACACTGCAGAAGATGGCTTCAAGGCAAGCGAGCCCCTGGCAGGCAGAAGCGGCATTTGGCAGAAGAAGTGTTTCTAACACTGGTCAAATTCAAACAGCTCACCGGTCAGCATGAACTGATAGGCGTTGTCAGAGATGGAGATGTGTGGAGGGGCCTCCTGGCGCTTTTTGCCTCGGTAGGCCAACACCACCTCCGGGTTGTACACCGGCAGCCACTTGTAGGGCCTCTTCTGTGTCACTCTTCTGTAGTGACACAGAAGAGGCCCGAGTAGGTCTGTAGGAAAAAAACAGGAGAAAAAGGCATGGGAGCTCCTCTACCCGGCAGCTGATTTTTCTCAATGAAGGGAAACTTACACAGATCATCTGAGAGAAGCAGCAGTCCTTGGGGTTGGGTAGGACAGCAGGTTAGTGCAGGTGTGTCAGTGTGGCCACATCCTCAGTTCTGTCAGACAGGTGGGTTCACTGCAGATACACCATCAGATTTGACAGCAATCAATCAACCACAACTCAGAGGGTTAACTTTGATTCTGCAGTTCTCAGTGTCCATTCCATGTGCACAAACGCGACAGAAACAGAGAACTAATAACTGTAATGCTGCTGTAGCTCAGGTTTTTCTTCCCGTTTAACTGTGCAAAATAAGTCACGGCCATTACAGGGCAGACACTGCTGCCACCTGGTAACTCTGTAGTGCTGGCAGATGTATAGGATGTAAGTCCTGGAATCGCTACAGCCACACAACCAGAGTTCACGCCGGACCAGATCTTTCTACGTGTTACTGCTGCCGGTGGCTGCAATGCCCACGGGCACAACTGCTGCCTGCCTGCCATCCTCACGCTGTGCAATGCCACAGAGGCAGGACACCAGCAGCACAGCTTCATCCTTCGCTCAACTCATTCTGCTCCCGGTTCCCGGCCACACGAAGCTCTCTCCCTGTCGAACAGCTCCATCTGCCGGGTTCGTGCCGCGCTGTCCCGCCTGCAGATATGCATGCAGGCAGGGCAGACATGCAGGAAAACAGATGTGCACAGGTGGCAGCAGCTAGCTGGACCACACGGGACTGGGGAGGAGCTTGAAAATCCTGTTGCCATTTTCTGAGCCTGCCGCCCTCCTCACTTTCATCTGCAGATGAAGTGATCGCTGCTCCTGTGGCCTGCAAGCCAACGGGTCCAACCCAAGGGGAAAACAGCACTAGTGCAATCTGTTTGATTCGGAAAGTTTAACACAGTTTCCAGGCTCAGGTCCTGGGTATTGGACCTATCTTGGGCTTCTTTTGAGAAGGCAAGAACGAGGAACGTTGGCTTCAAAACCAACTCTGTGATCTGCTTCCCTAAATACTTTCCTGAAGGGTTCAAACATGCAAGAAGTTGGGATTCACAGAAAGTCTCCACACAGAGGCAGTGTGCTAACTGCCCCTCACGGGACAAACCTGAGAGTCGTACAGACAGCTCCAAGGTAACGTCAGGTCAGGAAGAGAGCATTAGTGACTGGGAGAGAAAGGGAGAAAGGAAGGAAGCATCACGTAGGATGTGACAGTTCACTCACATCCCCATTACTGATCCTGTTTCTTGGAAACGTCATAGTTGTATGAGAAGTGATGCAGAGAAGAGAAACAAAGATGGCTACAGGAATTAAACTGCTTTTCCACGAGAGCAAAACTTGATTGGGATCTGGGGGTGAAATGTGACAGGTGAAAATGAGACATCAGAAGCCTGCAGAGTCCTGAATGGCAGAGAGCCATTCCCACAGCTGTGCTGGTGAGGAAGGATTCACTATTTCTCTATGAGCAAATATAATCTGAAATTACCAGGCTGCATAAAAGATAATATGAAGTTACCAAATTGCATATTGCAGTGAATAGGAAGCACCTCACACCTATTTCAATTACAAATAACTGAAATCTGGGTCGTGTAGGAGGAAAAAGCTCAAACGGGTACGAAAAAGGCAAAAGCCCAGGAAAGCAACACCCAGGTCCTTGCACACCACTGCCTGCTACGCTCTGCTGTCACGTACTTGTGGTTGCTGCACACTGGGTGTGAAACAATAGATCCCAGCTTGATTCCTTATTTTCTTTCTTAAAGTCTGGTAGGGACTGCTGCCAGGACACTGGTTGAGGGGCTGCAGCTACTTTTACAGAAGTTACCTGGACACAAGATGTTAAGGTGTTTCAAGATTAAGATTAAGGTCGTTTCTGCAAGATAAAGATCATGGGGGCTCCTAAAGGAAACTGCAGCCAATGATGCTGATAAGAGTTTCACATGCAAAGCATCTGCAAGCTCTGCTACCAGTAAAGTAAGGAATTTAACAGTGGATGTAACAGTATTAGAATAAAAAGAATTAAAAACTGTGGCTGAGGTGCCACAGCCTGCACTATGACCAGCAAGGCAACAACCCAATCTGTTACAAAGCACTTTTATCTTACAATCCTGTTGGGAATCATTATCTCACAGATATCTCTCCATTCATAGCAAAGCTTTCCTCTCAAGGGCAGAGTCAGGCTCAGGAGGAAACCTGCCCCGCCCAGTGTAAGTGCTTTCCACGCTCCTCGCCATCCCTAGCAGGTGTCCTGGCCCCAGCAGGGCAGGGAGGAACGCAGAGAACCTGCCACCCTCTGTCCCAGCAGTTTGCTTCCCATCCTGCGCAGCCATGACCTTTCCTGTGGTGTACTCCACTTCGGGTCAGCCACAGAGCAGTAGCTCTTGGTATCTGGGCTGGTTTTGTGCCTCTGTTCTCTCTGTCCCTGGTTGGCACAGGCACGGTGTGGCCTTGCTGAGACGTGCCATGATGGATTGAGGGGAATATTTCCCTTTAAAGCTGGCAGTCAGCTGTGCATTAATTACAGAGCCAGATTTTGCTGCACATATATGAGAAGAGAGCAGTAGCCATTTCACAGTGATTTGGCATTAAACAGCAATCTTTCAGGAATGGAAATCACTTTTTCAGTGTTTCTTTACTGGCTCTGGTAACAACTGATGATCGCAGTGCCAAGCAATCCACAGCCTACCCCTGTTCATTACATTTTTTGCACAAACGTTTCCTTTACATCAGCTTCCACTATATGCAAAGCATCACACGCACGCCCTAGTGAAAAACAGACGGTGGTAAGAGACCCACAAGGGAATTTCAGTTCAGGAGGCCACTCACAGGCACGGCAGGGACAAACCTCACCCAGCACTGTCCTCAGCTCGGGCATTTCAGTGACTGCTCCTGATGCAGATCCCCCACGCTGCCAGAGAGAAGGTCCCCAGACCACGAGTGTTCCCATCAGAGGCGACCGCATACTGCAAACGGGAACTATCCACTCCTGAGTGATCAATTTAAGTAGAACTGGGTTTGAAACAAACAGACCCTCTCTCCCTAAGCTCTGCAATCAACCTGCTGCACTTCTAGCTTTGAAATGTCTCTTCCCTTCCTTTCAGAAGACAGATATGGCAAAAAATATATATTATGACCCTTTTCAGTCTGTAAAGATTCAAATTATAGTACTAAAATTAAGTTTTTCCTCCATGGGATACTGTAAGCAACCAAGAGAAGCACAAACAGGCTGTGAAGAGGCAGTCTGAATATCCTCTGATCATCCAAGATTCAGGGACTTAACACCATGAGGGAGAGCACTGGAGGAGCTGAACAGCCCCACACCTCCCAGCATCTGCACCAGCACTGCTCACTGCTGCTTGTTAGTACGTGGTGTCCAACCTCTGCGCTGCACTCAGAGAAGAGGAATTGTCTTGGGCCTCATATAAAACATGTAGGTCGGTCATTCTGAAAGTAATGCCTCCTATTTATTTCCATGGAAGCTACAACAGCTACAAAGAGCACAACACTATTTGATAGAACAATTTCTCAGCTACAAAACACTTTTTTTTTTTTCCCGTAGTCACCATCGTTAGCTATGCATTTTCACCAGCAATGAACAAGAGCCTGCATGCTGCACTCACAGCAATTTGCACGAGCAGAGCTCACCCACTGTTGCTGTTCCCACTGCTGAATCGCACCATCCATCAGCTCACTGTGCACACATCCAGTGCTTGGTCTCCATAAACATTCAGTAAGCGCTGATGCATGTCAGTGGGTGCCATCTGTTCTGCATGGAGGAATTCAATGACACACCTCTGCTTCATATGCACTTCCACATCAGGCACCAATGTGTCAGCGTGCCCCTCTGCTGCCATCTGTCACACAGCAACAACACATAGCAGGATATTGGTGGGAAGGTTCAGCCTCTACTGCCATTCCACCAATGTCCGCCTTTGACGCCATGGGCCAATATGATAAAATGGGAGGCATCACTTTTGAAGCAGCCTTCGTATGTAACACAGTTAATATATATAAGTAACTAAATTGAGTACAGCTTCAAGGCAGATTTCCCAGCAACACAGGAGTGCTGGCTGGAAGGGCGCTTCCCACCTAAGGCAGGAGGACTTTGAGATGAACTGGTGCACACCCACCAGGGCAAGGAATGCAGAGCTAGAAGGTGTCAAACGTCTTCATTACAAGGAAAGTTTTGAACTAAATTAATTTATTGCCTCCAAGATTGTGGGAAAAAAATAAAAGGTGAGATAAGACACTGCAGAAACAATAGTGACTCTATGAAACCAAAATTATTATTGCCAGTGCCACTCATCACAGACACTAATATTACTGATAACACCTTGGATGTGACACGGCTCTAAATGACACAAGACTCAGCATGATAAAACTTCCTTTGGAAGCTGCTCCTCTTGCTAACTGCACCCAAAACAGTCAGAACAAGAGTAAAAACCACAAGCTCAACTGCTGAAAAGGAAGTTAAGTTCTACTAAGACACTAAAACACCCGCTGTAAACCAATACACAAAAATTCTTGGTGACGGGCACATCCAAACCATGCAATGGCTTGTACTACATTGCATTTATCAACACTACTTCCTAAAGAGATAAAATCCAGCAAGTGAGGTTTGACCAGCATGCAAAGTTCTGATGATATCCCGTTATCACTCAAATCAAATTAAGGAAAAAGCAAACAGATGCTCACTCTGCAAGTGAGATCTCTTCCGCATAAACCCCTCTAGCTCTGCAAAGCAGATAACACAGACCAGACTCTCTATAATGCTGTCCCCACATGCACACGAATACCAGACACACACTGCAGCCACTCTTTACTGGGAGGCGCTTCCTGGAAACCTCAGAAAGTGATCAACAATTATACAAAGCAATCTTTATTTTCAAATGCTGCGCTGCATAAATTTTATCTGGTTGACAGCCATATGCATGGACACAGATCCCTTTCATCCTCCCCACTTCATTACTCAACAAAGCACATCCAGGCTGACTATGCATAAAATCATTTAGATCAGAAGAAAAATGTATTTGCAACCCATTATTCATTTCCTTACAAGTTAACAGTGCTTTCTTGGAGAAATCATCAGGAAAAAAAACACATTTCATTTCTGCATTCAAATGAGGAAGATCAGGCATGGCACAGGGCTGGTCCCATCCATGCCAGCTGCTGACACATCCAGTGCTCTTCTTCTCAACCTCAACAACAGAGCACTCTCGGCCTCTCTGCACAATATTCCAAGCGCCATTCCCAGAAGGCAAAACACTGCAAGAAAAACAGAAGGCAAGAGTGCTCCAGATGATGCCTGGCCAAGAGATACCAACTAATTCTACCAAGTGTCTTCCTGAAATGAGAAGTTTCTATCTTTTGCACCCTACAACGTTTCCATAAAGTACAGAATTTCATTCTGTAGTCCAGATCTCACTGCAAATGCTATCCATCAGGAACACATCTATGGATTTTTGAGTACTGTTGCCTTTTGTATTTGGAAGAAAAGCGGTATGTGGTGGCTGGACATCACACTCATGTATTTCTGCTTGAGCTCCACTGAATACAATGCTCAGTTAAAGCCAACCCTACAGCTGATGTATGCATCAATCTCTGGAGACCTCGTGCTTTATGATCTGTATTTCCTCATGTGTGCAGCAATAGAAGCAGAAATCTCAGCACTCCTCTTATTCTGGCCGTAATAGTCCACAAAGTCACCATCTGGCCCAAGGAGGTACATTATTATTGTGTGATCCACCTGCAAGAAAGCACATTGGTATTTGGTTAAAAAAAAAAAAAAAATCCTGCCCTTCTCTCAAAGACAGCAGCAACCGCGCTCCATTCAGCCTTGCCTCCAGCTGTCCGACCAGAATTCTTGCCAGCAAGCTAAAGTAAGATCAGGGAATCCTTATCATCACCTCAGCGACCTTCTGTTGTTCTACCTGCCAGAACAAATGCCTCGTTGGCACTCAGGATGCATGAAGGAGCTCTGTACGAAGACAAATCGTCCCCAGGCGGAGCCAGCCCTTCCTCAGCACACAGAGGGCTGGAAAAACCAGGGGAAGGCACAGGCTGGTGGTCCTTCCCCCTCACTTTTCCCAGTTTCCTTCTACTTCTCCTAACGTTCTCAAACACCAGAAGGTATCCAGGCTCCTGCTGCTTTTATCACGTAAATCCAGTATAAATGGAGATATTTCAGTAAAGTGAATTCGCTGCCACTGCAAACAAAGGGACCAAGAGCATCACTGGGACACAGGAGCCGGCACACAGGGAAACACCGCGTGCTGGGAGAGGGCTCCCTCTACTGGCTCCTTGTGATAGCACCTGCAGACACCACAAGGAGCCTGAGCCGAGATAATGGGTCAGAATTTGAAATAACCTGAAAAAAATTAACAGTAACAATGATTTGAAAGTTTGAGGTACTCCTATTTTATTTATGTTAAAAATAATTCCATTTTAAGTATCTTTAAAACATCACTGAAAGTATGGTCTTCGCCTAACTGTGATCTCTTTATGAGAAAAGACGTAATAAACTGAAAATGGAGGCCAGGAATCTGTGATTGCACCAGTGAGTACATAACCCTAGTGCCACGGGACAAAAAGGACACAGATGTACTCACGTACTAAGAGCAGGTCTGTGTCTGGAACCAAGAAATTGCACAAGCATGTCCAGCATCAGAAGCTAAAAGGACTCATTAAATTTTATAGTGTTTCCATAATGGAATTCATGTTTCTTAAAATGTTATTGAAGCGTGTTTAACTAAAATATTTTACTCTAGGTATCAAATATTTGAGAAATGATCACAAAATCAGGTACCACAACCTTTTACTGGAGTTTGAATCATAATCCAGACCCTCTTGCCCTTCAATAAGAGACTAACAACAACAGTGATCCAAAGCAGGTAGCCTGCTCAGAGAACCTGAACTCTCTGTCTGCAGGAGGTTAAGGACAGCCAGGAGGGCACGTCGCATGTGTGCAAGAGACCACTATTCTTAAAGCTGTGGCCCGTGACCACTGTATGGATGCACAAGATCATTGTACAACTTCCAATGCAATCTTCCAAACCATGAAAAAAAAAAAAGAATATTGCACACACTGTAATTAATTATGAAATTGAGACTACTACATAGGAACTACTAATGTTCAAATAATACTTGAAAAATACAAATAGGTGTTTAGGAATGATGATTTGTGAATGCTCATCTCCATGTTCTTTTCAAGCCAAAACAAGCAGAGAAGAATTGACCTCTGCCTCCTCCCCACTGCTCAGCAGCACGCAGAACACACAGCACTCCTGCATAAGTATCAGTCTTACTCACTGACTGGAAGGCAGCTCCGTGCACGACACGATGAGGAAAAAGAAAACCCTTACTGAAAGAAATGGCAGAGCAGTAATTGCCTGGGTAACAGGCAGGCACAAAACCAGCCTCAAGCTCTCCCTCCAAGATCTGCTGTTGCTGTTACCCTCTTTCCAATTTGTTTCAGAGACCTATGTCTTCCCACCTTCCCGCAGCAAACACACAGAGCTCGCTGCCAACCACAGCCAGAAGAGATGCACACACACTGCTGCCCTGTGGCACGACACCTGCAGCTCTCAGGTTATTCTCCTGCTCCAAACTCACTGGTCTTTCTTCCACACTCTCCCCTGCTGCTCTTCTCGCACTCCAGGCTTCCAGGTGCTTAGGACAACTCCAGCACAGCGCAGCGCAGCTGTTCTCTCAGGATCCTGAATCCTTTCTCATAATTAATTACATCTGTAGTTATGGTCTCCCCATTGTCTCTCCCTCCAGATTCCCTTGAAGCTGCTCTCATCTACATACTTCTTTCCCGCGGCAAGATCCCTGTATTAAAACCTCTAAGTGCTTTGCTAGACTCTACATGTGGTTTAATTCATAAACAGCAGCCCTCCTTCCGCTGTGGTGGCCTCTTTCCATCTCTTTGAAATTCTGTTCACACATTTAGTGTAAGACTCGACAGATTCATTTCCTCTACTTAGTCAACATCCTTTGCCAATCCTCCTCCTATTCTTACATCTCCCTTTCATAAATCTGATTTTATGCAGTACCTTTCGACTGACAGTAGATTGATTAAAATTTCTGTTTAATTTCCCCAGTGAGCTCCTCCCTCCATCCAAACACATTGTCTTGGACACTGCCCTCTAGCTACTGAACTGCCACTTGAAGCAAAAGCTGGCTCTTTATGTCCCACCTGACACTCTTTTTAGGAGTCCAGATGAGTATTACCACCATGACTGTCTTCCCATTACTGAGACTATGTGTTGCTTTTGCCTTTTCTTTACATGCATCAACTTTTTGTTCCACCAATCTTTTGTCCACGTGCATAAACCACTTGCTGCAGTCAGGCAGTTTGAAAAATGAGAGTAAGAATAAAAATACTGGATCAGACCAAAACCAAAACAAAGTGCTACTTTCCCCTATTATCAGCCAGTTTCCAAACATTTCATGCATAGCTTGGGAGGCCAGTGAGCTAGATTTCTCTGCATTTCATCATCCTCAAGAGAATTTTCTCCTCAAAGAATAATCAAGACTCCCTGTGGGCTCATCTAAATGTCCACTGTTTGCATCTACAGCAATGGATTTCACTTCTCATCTGCTCACTTCAACAAAACCCATCATCTTTCCTTTTGAATCTGTTTTTAGTTTTCTCTGATGTCCTTCTGTTCTTGTAATTAAAAAAAGAACCCATAACGCGTATCCTCATTTGTCACATCCCTTGCACCTACGTCACTCTTCCAGTCTCTCAGGATGTGACCAATGCAGGCGGCCTTGGCAGCAGCTGTGAGTGCCCATCGCCAGTCTCATTCCTTTCCAAAAAGTAAGACTTTCACTGCCAAGTCTTACTTAAATCTTAGTTTTCCCTTCACACTATTACACTATGTATTTTATTCTCACTTACTTTAGCATTAACATGCGTTCTCTTCCATGTCATTTGACACAGGAGGAAGATTCCCACATTATCTACAGGCAGACTTTGCATCATCCCAGTCACTTGCCAGAAAAACCCTGGTTCTTGGTCTCAGTTTGGCAGGGAATAAACTGTTTATCACTTTCCTCTTAGTTCTTCCTCTTTGTATTGCTGTAATTCCTCAGTTCCATTTTCCATGGAGCCCATGGGAAAACAGCCAGACAAAAAGGTTACGTGATGAACAAAAAAAAAGTTCAATTTATTACCAGGCCTAAGAGCTTTTCAATTTATTACCAGGCCTGAGAGCCTGTATGCATTCTTCACGCAGAACTCGGACTGCGTGTTTTCAGAGCTATGTTTCAGTGAGGTGCTGAGCTTGTAAGAGGGCACCTCAGTGCTGACTGAGACCTCTACAACTCAGCTCAACATGTAGGTGCAACAGGGCTCTGTCACGGAGGGTTTCAGCACAGATTACAACAGCTGTCTTTTAAAAAAAATCTTTATCCTGTTCCCAACCAAAGCCTTTCATTAGGCAAAGGCCCTGCATCTACTTACTATGTAATCGTTGTCTTCATCCTTGGGACCTTCGCTGTAATACACACGGAAGGCTTTGGCCACTTGGTCAATCTGTGCTCTGGTACCAGTCAATCCAACCAGCTTTGGAGAAAATTCTACAGAGAAAGAAGACATTCACATATTTGAGTGAAAAGAATCCTCTTGAGTCCTCCTTTTCAGTACTCTTCATTGCATGTTATAAAGCATCAAGGCAGAAAAAAACCTGTACCTTTAACATATCTGGCAATGGCTTCTTCATTGTCCCTCTCAGGATCAATGGTGATGAAGAGTGGCGTCAGATTAGGCAAGGATGGAATTCTATCTGTGACCAGAAACATCAACCATTACAATTTTTCTTAGCAACCTAAAAATTATTTCCTAATCTCCCTCCAAACATGGTCACAGGCAAATTGCCATAACATCCACCTGAGTCCTCCCTAAGCGGCAAAGCAAAAAGACCATTTGGTATAGCTCAATTTCTATATACTATCTCTGAAAGAAATACACGCCATGAAAACCAACCCTCCATGCTTGTGCACAGCTCCCAGCTGGAGGCCATGCCCTGCTGAGGGAAGACGACAAATGGGCTCTGGTGCAGAACACGTGAGTGCACGTAACCTCCCATGGCCATGCCTTATTAAACAGAAATCCTCTGTTCCAGAAAGGTCAGTACTGTCACGTCCCAAACACCAGATCCTAGCGACAGGAAGCTTGATTTATATACCATTTAGTAATTAATTCAACTACTGAATACTAATTCACAGTATTTTGTAATTAAGACCGTCATTTACTCCCACAAGCAACATGTCACCATGATAAACCTTGCCCTGTAACAGACAGATTGCTCTGCCAGCCGAATTCCCATACCAATTTCATCGACCACTTCAATCATTTTGTCGAGTTCCTCAGGACAGATGTCAGGGCAGTGTGTGAAGCCGAAGTAGATGAGCACCCACTGGCCAAGATAGTCCCTGTTGGTCTTGGGCTGCCCCTCGTGGTTGATGAGTGAGAAGGGCCCTCCCAGCAGTGGTTTCCCGATGCTTCGGTTCCGCTCCTTCTCCAGCTCTACAGTAACAGTGAGAGGTGGTGAATTCTCGTGCTGCAATCCATGCCCCATTCCCGAGGTCAGGCCTTGAAGCAGCAGCAGTCGGGCAGCCCTGCAGGCCCTGCTCAGAGCACCGTGCTCTGCCGACACCCACCGCACACAATGCTCAAGCGGACAAGGCTCCCAAGGCTCCCAAACAGCGCCTTCAACTTCAGCCAAACTTATGTACAAAACTGAGCGCTACATTCCAACAAACATAACAATCACTCATAGTCATTGGATGGTCACATTACTGCTGCAGGTGCACGAGATGGCGAGTTGCGTGGCCTGGCTCGGTACGAACAGAACCGAATGCATCTGGAAGCTGTGCCGTCCCCCAGCTTCAGCATTAAAGGCGAGGAAATGACAACCGTGTGCGCGAGAACTGCAGCGCCCGGGGCACCGGAGGGTTCTCCCCCTTCTCGGGGCTCTGCTCGCGGCACAGAGCAACGACCAGAAAGCGTAATCAGCGACAGCAACAGCGCACGTGAGCATTTTAAAAGGAAGGCAAAGGAGCAGTAATTTGGAGGGCACTGCGATTCCACCCCACCCCCACTCCCCCGCGACCCTTTCGGGCTGCGGGAACACTCACTCTCCTCCTTCGCCTTCTTCACCCTCTTCATGGCCAGCAGCAGCCCGCCGCACAGGATGAGGGCGGCTCCCAGCGCCCGCCAGGACACCGGCTGCCGGGGGAGAACTCGGTCAGGGGCCGGGCGCCGCCCGCACGCTGCGCTGGGCGGGTGTCCCGGCCCCGGGGCCGGGGGTGCGGAGCCGGACCGAGCGCGGAAGGTCTCCCCCCCAACCCCCACCCCCTCCCGCCGGGTCGCGCCGCGCCCACTCACCCTCCGCTGCGAAGCCGCGCGGGGGCCGCTTCCAGGCGGCAGTCGGGACGCGGAGCGGCAGCCCGGCGAGGGCACAGCC
>NC_034425.1:145636-163325 GCF_002078875.1 Numida meleagris
GCAGCTCCCCGACACGCACCCTCCCCGCCGCCGCCCGCCCCTTCCGGCCCGGGGTAGCGGCCGCCATGGAGCCGGCCCCGCGCTTCTCCTTCGGGGTCATCGCGGACATCCAGCACGCGGACGCGGAGGACGGCCACGACTTCTGGGGCTGCCGGCGGCGGTACTACCGGCACAGCCTCCGCCTGCTGCGGGCCGCCGTGGAGGCGTGGGCCGCCGAGCGGCCGCCGCCCGCCTTCGTGCTGCAGCTGGGCGACTGCATCGACGGCGTCAACGCGAGGAGCGGCGCGGCCGAGGCGGAGGCAGCGCTGGGGAGGGTGCTGGCGGCGCTGGGACAGCTGCGGGTGCCGGTGCACCACGCCTGGGGCAACCACGAGCTGTACAACTTCGGCCGGGCCCGCCTGGCGCAGAGCGGCCTCCGCAGCCGCCCGCCGCCCTCCGCCGGCCCGCCCGCCGCGCCGCCCGGGGACTGCCACGCGTACCACTTCTGCCCGGCGCCGCGCTTCCGCTTCGTGCTGCTGGACGGCTACGAGCTGAGCGCGCTGGGCCGGGACGCGGACAGCCCCGGGCACCGGGCGGCCCTGCGGCTGCTGAGGGAGAAGAACCACAACGCGGACCTCAACAGCCCCGCAGGTACCCCCGCAGGTACCCCCGCAGGTACTACGGGGTCGTGCAGCGCGGAACCCCGCGGCGCTGAC
Organism: Numida meleagris; assembly: GCF_002078875.1. Classification (NCBI taxonomy): domain Eukaryota; kingdom Metazoa; phylum Chordata; class Aves; order Galliformes; family Numididae; genus Numida; species Numida meleagris. The sequence continues at coordinate 146,332 of NC_034425.1, forward strand.
GGGGCGCCTGGCCTTGTGCAAGGAGGCTGGAGTTGTGATCTGAGGTGCCAAAAAAAGTTCCAAGAATAAACCGTTTATCGTAAATATTTGTATGAGTGAAGCAAATAAGGAACCTAGGGTAGGTGCATGCACGTGTGCTTAACCTTCTTCTTCATCGCAGGACTCGAAGAACCTCAGTATGTAGAATTCAATGGAGGATTTAGCCAAGACCAGCTGGACTGGTTCGATGACGTACTCAAGTTCTCCGATGAAAACCAAGAAAAGGTTGTTGTTATGGGTAGGTGGATATGGAGGATATGTGCAAAACAGTTATGAAGTAAGCCAATACAAATTAGCAGAGGAAAACATAGTACCATAGGTATGTATGTAAGTGGTGTAGCTGGAGAATAGCAGCCTTGTCTCACACTCAGGTGAGCTTGTTGAATACAGGCAGCAGCCTGAGCTTCCCACCAAAGAAAGCTGCTCATCTGGAAGGAGTTTGGTACCTAGAAGCAATCTTGCAGTATTGCAGTATATGTTGCAGTATATATTGCAGTATATCTTGCAGTATTGCTGAGCTGGAATCTAATATTCTGAAATCCAGATGCTATATAAAGAAGAAGATCAAAGATATTTGAAAGGAAGAAAGAAATGAAATACAGGAACTTTACAGATGCCCTGATTTTTCCTGGACTCTAAACCAAAGTGGTTCTGTATATAGAGAATCCTAAAACAAAGAGGTATGGGTATTGGGCATTACACGGGAGAAGAGGCCGACCTAGCTTGCCACAACCTCCTGCAGGGTGTTGTTGGCCTCTTCTCCTGTGTAACTAGCGATAGGACAAGAGGGAATGGCTTCATGTTGCACCGGTGGAAATTCAGGTGGGACATTAGTAAAAGTTTCTTCTCCCAAAGAGTGGTCAGGTGCTGGAAAGGGCTGCCCAGGGAGGTAGTGGAGTCATCATCCCTGGAGGCGTTCAAGAAGCATTTAGATGTTGTACCGAGGGACATGGTGTAGTGGGAAGTAGTGATGGTAGGTGTACGGTTGGACTGGGTGATCTTGGAGGGCTTTTCCAACCTTGGTAATTTTGTGATTCTGATATCTGTCAAGTAACTGTTCTGCTTCCTCTCTCCGCTGCAGGTCATCTGCCCATTCACCCAGATGCTTCAGACGAAGTTTGCCTAGCCTGGAATTATAGAGATGCCCTTTCTGTCATACACTCTCATCAGTGTGTGGTCTGCTTTCTTGCAGGGCACCTGCACAATGGTGGCTATTGTTTAGACTCACATGGTGTTCATCATCTGACTTTGGAGGGGGTTATTGAAACTCCACCTGAAAGCAATGCCTTTGGAACTATTTATGTCTATGATGATAAAATGGTATTAAAGGGAAGGGGCAGAATTTCAGACAGAGTGATGTGTTTCTGAAAATGCTAAGCAGACGTCTAACTACAAATTTTTCTTCTTCAGGAAGTACTGAGACTAAAAAGTATGGGATCCAGCACGTTCTTTGCTTGTAGAAAGATCTACGTGGCTGATCCTTGCAGTTTTAACTCATGTTTCTCTCTCAGATAAAGAACTCTAGAAATTATGTTTCTTTAAGGAATAAGACTTAGCTGCTGCTTGGAGAATAGAGAAGGCCAGTAACTGTGTTTGAAGAATGCAGAATGTTGACTTAACCACCCAGTCTTGAACAGATTATTATTTATTGTGAAAAATCACAAACAACAACAAAAAAGCCACTAGTTGGTAGTTTTGTTTTTACAGGTATATTAGTCAGATTTAAAGCATTTCAAATTGTACCTGCCCAGAAGAAACTACATACATCTAGCTGGGAAGTCCACCCTGCAGCCGAAAACAGTCTTAACTCTGCTTTAAAAGAATCAAGTTATTCTGAAAAAAGCGAAGCCAATGAAAATGGGCACTGTCTATGCTGTATCAGAGCACAGTGCAGAGAAGCTTTAAAGAAAATAAAGGCAGGAAAACTATGCCATCATGTAATGCTGCAGATCCAGCAGGTGGGATATGTGTGTGCACAGCCTGCAGCAGCACTGAGGGAACAAGCCCTGACTGGGGATGACCTGAAGTGTGTTCCTGTGCTGCATGTTGATCCATGCTGTCTCTCACAGTCAGAGTATTCACATTCACCTGTGCTTCCTTCTCCATGGCTGGTGATGACAGAGCATGCTTACTGTCTCTGGACTGCTGCATGGGTTCTGCTTTCCAGGAACAGAAATTCTGTGAGAAGCAAGTTGTAATAGTGACCATGTCTGCTGGCGGCACTCTGTGAGCATGCTTTTTGCAGAAAATAAATAAATTTTCACTGAATTTTCTTTAGAAAAATAGTATTTACTACTCTGTCAAAACCATAACTTTCAGTTAAAGATAATAGCAAAAATATTGCTTTAGATATATTCCACTTATGAATAGAAACACAGACTGGTTAATCTTTCAGCAAATTTCAGTGGACTATCCTGGCAGACATCTTTCAAGTTTTACATCCATAAAGAGTCATTTATTGAAACAAAGTGTTTGATCTACTTTTCCCCTAATGTTACAGAACAGTAGCTTTCCAAGATATGAGGTGGAAGGAGAGACTGAGCTGGGGATGCCAAGATATTTTGAATAATTAATATTACAACGCATAGAACGTCAACAATGCTTTGAAAGCATCCAAAGAAGCCGGCTGAATGGTATCCATAGAAAAATTCTCCCCTTGGATTTGACAATGATTTTCAATTTTTTTCTGGAAACCTCAAGCTACATGGTGGGAAGCAGCCAGACATTCCTGTCCTATCAAACTGATACTAACCTTTGATTAAGAACCAAAAAGCAGCGGCAAGTAAGGTCACAATATTTATTTATGTGCTGTCTCCACCAGGTCAAATCACAGTTTTACAGTGTTCTGGCCAAGATTCTCGCATCTCTTTGTTCATATAAATGTACAGCCACGAAACAAAGGGCAAGAGAGCGACCAAGATTGCAGCAGTCAAATGAATTCCACCCAGCGGATTCCTACAAAGAAGCAAATGCAACAGTGCTGTTTCAAATCAGACTGCTACACTCCCATGGCTATGGTTGGCTAAAGACAGCAGAGAGCCTTTGGCCACTGTGTCATTTCTATGTAGCTTCTGTAGTTGCATCAGCAGAGATCTTTAGTGGAGCCGTACTATATGCCAGCAGAAATGTTTTCTGCCACCTTCTCAGGCTATATAAAACAGGTGACAAAAGCACTGCCCAGAGCATATTACATTTCAACACTACAAAACATTGTTTGGCAGACTAAGACTTTTCATGCTCCCAGCCGTTAGGGGAATTTAGTAAAACTGCTGTAGTACAGTTCTCCAGAGAGGCTGGAAGGGAAAGCACTTGCATCCCTGTCTGTACTGGCAGAACACAGCAGACCTCACAACACAAACCCCCACTAGAAAGTTCTTTTGGGAGCAGTGGTAAGAAATGGTTTTGCAGCTTTCATTAGCAGCTGTGGCTCATGTTCACTGGCCTGTTCCACAGAAAGAGCACACTGTCCTTGTACAAAAGGGGAATGTGTCTCCTGCCCATTACTGCAGACAAAGCAGGAAAAAAATGTTTTTAAGTTTTCCTTTACCCCACTTCTGCAGACTTCTAGGTGTGAAGGATCCTACAACCTGCAGCACCAAATACTGCTGTTGTGGATTAAGATTTAGACAGTAACATGAATCAGAAAATCACAAAACATCCTGAGTTGGAGAGGATCCTGGCTCCACAGAGGACCACACAAACATCAAAACATGAAGTAGAAAAACAAGCAGCCAAAATCACCTACAGGTTTCCAGGAAGCTACTCACTAAATCTGAACATGTGAGCAAATTAAGAAAAACTTACTTTGCTGAACTGCGACAAAGACTCATCCATGTTGTAATAATCACCAGACCAAACAACTCTCTAAAAAGCCAAACAAAAACTAGATCAGAAAATAATGGAAACATCTGCTTGCTTATGAAAAATACAAATTGCCTCCAAAATAGTGAAGTATGGGCAGTCTCCCTTTGGAGATGTTCAATATGTTTTAGAGGGACTACAATTATAATTACAGTATTGCCTCCCGCCTCAAATCTACAAACACACAGCTCAGCCATACAGATGCAGAAATTCCTGCTTCTATTTTTGTTCCATCGCTAAACTTACATTCTATAGCACATTTCCCTCATTAATATAGAGCAAAGCAACACTCCAGTACTTCTCACTGTAAACAGAAGTGCTAGCTGCTACTGCTTCCCCTCCACACTGAGCAAGCACCCAGTTTAGCCAAGCAATCAAAAGAACATCTAGGTAAAAGATCCACCCCTCAGTTCTTTTATCCAGCACGTTGCTGGTTTGTAACGCTATGTTCCTTACTCCTTGGTTTGATTTGCCAGAGCCAAAAGCACCACTGCAGCAGCCCAACAAAGCTCAGCAATATGACCCACCGGCAGATGGCCTAGTGCACCAAATTCTTCCAGGGAAATTCAGTACTTACCTGCCCTCCTCTTCGTGCAAAATGTTTCCTTGAGTATATGCAAACAAAGAGTAAGCCAAGGCAATGGTCCCAATAATACAACCAACAGAATGAAGGTCGCAGAGGCTCCTCCAAATAAAGTTTTCTGAGGAAAAAATAAGCTTGCAGGAACTGCAATTTAACATGAAGTACATTCTATGAATTGAAGAGCAACTAAGCTGCTAACAGAAATGCCTACAGCAAGCACTTACGGCCTAGGCAGGAAGACAGAATTAATACCAGCATCTTTATGATTATGGAAAGCTGCTAGAAAGTGCTGTTGAAATTGTATACTAACAAGCTGGTGTCTTCCTTTCCCAGGAATGCAACTTCTTGGCAGCAGTGCTGCAAAGAAAACAGTCTCCTATTAGCCCAAGCAAGCAAAACAGATTCCAGCATTCAGTATGCATAGAAAATCACAAGGCAGATTACAAATGGGAGTTTGCTTACACAGGAGAAACAGCTCTTCTGGAGTGCACGCTCACAGCACTGACCAGTGGCACTGAGCTACCAGCAAGGCACAGGGAGCATCTGCCTTCACGCTCCCTGACAAGCCTCTCTCTGACCTTTTGCCAGTGATCATGAACAACACTGACATGTCTGCCTTGGGGCTGGGGACTGATGTTTTAAAGAGAGAAACAGAGATGTGAAAAATCTGAATGGACCCACAGTTTCTTCTTGCTTTCCACGTCCATTCCCTCATGGGGGAGAGGTGAGCAAATGACACATGCTGAGCTCTAGCTGATCCCAGCAACATCCATAGCAAACACTGCAGTCAAAAGCAGTCTTTCCTAGGCACTGACCTCTCCAGGTAAGAGTAAAAAAATGATGGGCTGCCAAAATTCAAGAACTCAGTGTGACCTAACTTCATAATCAATCCCACAGTAAACTAATAATTTGGCCAAACTCACTGCAGCTCTGCAGAGGTTGAATCTGGGTTCCACAGACCTGAGTGACAAAGACCACTAGTTGAATTTATATAAATGTCAAATTACACAACAGTTGTGCAATTTTAATCTTTATTTCCTAAAGATTGTGATGCAAGTAACATACCTGTAGATTAGCTTGCAGATTCTCCTGACCAGTCGAATGCCACTATGTTGAGGCTGCACCTACTACAAGCCTCCCTTGAAACATCCAAAAACAGCAGCAGCAATCCTCAGGGGTTGTGGTTTTATGAATGGTGCCACATTATATGCTTAAGGTAGCCAGAATGGCGAAAGATTGTAACGGTATGATTTGTGACAATGACTGTATTCCTGAAGATTATCCTTTCTGGTGGAAGTGTAGTTTCAAACTGTTCAGGTTAAATATTTACTCAGAGAAGATACAGTTACTTTAAATGACAATAGTCATGATACCAAAGATTTAAACGATTTTGTTTGTATTCATAAAACAGGCCTCTTTGTGCAAACATTGAGGGGAGGCACCAAAGAGCAATCTAGGAGACAAAGAGGTTCCGAAGCACATGTACCTCAACATCAGTACCACCTATGGGTAAACTAAGAGGTGAACAAAGACCCCTTGCTAGAACCCCTTGACTGAGCAGTGCAGGTGAAATGTTGGACTTCACATGTATGAGAATTCTGGGGGTAGGCAAGAACTTCATGGAAATTGTATGAATATTCATAAGTTAAGTGTATCCAGTGAGGGTGATTTAGCTCTGGGGTGTGCATGCTTTGTGGAAGGATCCCCGTGCACCCAGCACTGCAATAAACCAATGTTTCTGATCTGAACAATTCTTTCAACACCTCATGTGGGTTAGCCCTCAGTGTGCAATGCTGGAAACTCAGTCACTGCATAGACTTCTCTGAGCATCCTCACCACTAAACAAGACCTTTCGCTCTCTTACAGCATTGTACAGAGCTCAGCAGCTTGTATATGAGATAGATAAGCAAAAACCCAGTTTTACACCAGGGAGACTGCGTGGATTAAACTATGTACTGAGGTCAACAACAGAGCCAAGTTCAGAACATGTTCCCAGGATTGTGCTACATTTGTTCCATGGGTGCTTGAATCAAGGTGTAATGATAAGACTAACCCAATGGCAGCCCTTTAAGTGGGGCTCCTGTGTTTGCTTGCAGCATTTCAAATCACAAGTACTAATGCTACCTTTAGCAGTCACAAGTCTCTCCGCTTTCTGCACACAAAAGGTAGTAGGATGTGTTCATACAGCCTGATCTATGACTCAGTGAAAACAAACTTTTCAGGAGCAAAATCCGAGCAGAGATTCTGTTTTACACACCAATATCATACCTGTTACCACAGGGTTAAGGACAACAAGCAGCGTGAGGGCAGCCGGCACTAAGTAGACAACCTGTTAATCAAACACAAAACTTAGCAAGCTAAGGAAGCAGAAGCAATCACCCACAGCAGCACTTCTCCACAGCATTTTGTGAGATACACAAAACAGCCGGACAACTCTCTCCCTTTCACGTGCCCTGGCACTGCTAGTGCTTCCCTGTGCACAGAAGCAACCCACTGCTCCCCCTCTTGCCACCCAAAATCCAAAAGCTGTGAGCCCGCCAGCTGAGCACCAGCCCCCTGTGCCTCAGCTCCAGGGTTCCCTCCAGGGAAAGGCCCTGTGAGAAACTGCCCCCCACACCATGACCTCCGTCCGTGCTGGGTGGGAACAGGAGCAGCCTCTGTTGCTGCATCCTGGCCCTGCCGCTGTCATCTGGGCTCACCGCACAAGGGATGTGTGGGGGAGTGCAGGGATATGGAAGGGACAAGGACAGTCCGCACCCACTCACGGCTCCTGCCACGTACAGACCCCTTGAGCCACTGCAGCTCCAAGCCTTGCTCATGCTGCCCCAGGACTACTGGTGGGTGCCCCTGAGAACGACAGCGGTAGACGGAGAAAAGCAAGTTTTCTTTAGCTTTCTTGAGATTTAGGGATCCATGCTGAGGCTTGCAGCGGCAGGAGGCAACCAAGCCGGTGACCCACGGCAAGCACAGGTGGTGGTGGAGGGCTGGCAGTGACCTGCACAGGGGGCACAGGGCCCAGGCACGGGGGAACAGGAGCAGTCTGGTGTTGTCCGCTACCCGAGCGCGTAGGCCCCCACCTTCAGCCCCACAGCTCCAGGCCGTACTCACCACCCACAGCCCGGCGTCGGGGTCGTTCACCTGCAGCGAGGAAGCGCACCCTGAGCCTTTGCAGCCTCTGCACGGGCTGGGCCGGGCTCGGCGGGCGGGACACGGAGGGAAGCGGCGGGCGGGGGCCGAGGTCTGCTCCAGGCCGCGGTACCGGAGGACCCCAGCTCCGCCACGGCCTGCGACAGCATCGTGCCCGCGCCCACTACCCTCACCTGCACGGCGGCCGCTAGCCCGAAGAAGGCGGCCATGAGCAGGTTGCAGAGCCTCCACAGCAGCCCCGCCGAGCGGCCGCCCGCCATGACGGCACCGCTCTCCGCCTATGAAGGGAGAGGGGCGGGCTGGCTGCCCTGCGTCGTGCAGCCGGCAGCGGGTGTACCGAACAGGCCGTGGGACCTCCAACTCCGGAGGTTTCCGAGGCTTGCCTAGACTGACCTCGCCTGGGCTGATGGTGGTGATAATCCTGCTCTGAGTGGGGTGCCAGACATCCCTCACGCCAGCGTTTCCATGTGTCTGCAATAAGTCATGTACCAGGAAGAAAATTAGATCATTGTCTGAGGAAATAAACAGGAAATAAACATGAAAACTTACACAGTAAGACTTCTGTGAAGGGAGCTGCCCAGGGGAGTAGTTGAGTCCCCACCCCTGGAGGTTTTAAGAAGACGTGCTGATGATGCTGTGCTTCGGGACATGGCTTAGTGGGGGGACCTGGCAGTGCTGGGTTAACGGACACACTTGATGATGTAAGAGGTCTTTTCCAGGCTAAATGATTCTGTAATTCTGTGATTGCTGTAGTTACAAAAATGCATGAGCCATTACAAGAGTGGCCTTGCCTGAGCTATGCTCCACAACTGCCTATCTCCAGCTCACCACTTGTCTGTTTGCCTGTTGACCCAGTTCTTGACCCACAGGCCTGACCCCAGTCCTGTCTCACCACCATGGATCTGCGTGCCCATCGCTGGGCTGTGTCTGACGCTCATTACACCCACCAGGCCTGATCCTGGCCCTGACCTGTAGATCGACTTCCCAGCTTGATATAAGACCTGCCTTGTCACCAAGTACTTGCCTGGTGGCACAGACTCTCAGCTGCACTGCTCACCCCACACAGGGATGGTAGGATGGGCCCTGGCTGGCATCTCCCTTGCCCTGTGGTGTCCCTCCCAGCTCTTGTCCCTTGGGGAGTGGCCAGCCTCTGCTGTTCCCCGAGGAGTTCCTTCACCCACTTCTGTATGTGGGTGCCAGTGCCCAGGAAGGGCAGGAAGATGCTGTCAGGGCAGCGGGGGAGCTGCAGGGCAGGCCTTGGTGCAGCCCCACTGGGACAGCTGTGGCCTCACACTGCCAGTCACCATGGTGGCCTGGGGCATGCTGGAGTGTGTTTGGGCATGGAAGATTCCTGGAATAAGAACAGCCATGGTGGGTGGTACAGCTGCAGCTCAAGCCACTAGTGGTAACACTGCCAGGAAGGTACCAAGATGGGCCGTTGCTGCTGTTTTCAGGGATACCTTGGCGGTCAGGCAGGATTATGAAGGACTGAGAAAGACTGATTTTTCAGCGTAAGCAAGGTAAAGTAAGGAGCTTCTGTGAATGCTGCGGTCTGTGTCAAAACTATGAACATGAAGTTTCCGTCCGGTTCCTTCTTGTAGTTGAGAACCACTGTTTAGTTATGAAGAACATTGTGGGCCCACCTCTACACACAGCCAACATGGAAGAAAGATTTATGTAGTAGCAGGTATCTGAAACATGACTTTTGTGTACTGTAGAAATAACTAAGATACTGACATTTGGCATCACAGACGAGAAGGACTTGTCGTTACCAGAGAGTTTCTCACACATATCTTCCATCTCACCAAAGCCATGAAATAAGACTGTTCTGAGTATCACAGCTTGGGAATTTTGTGATCTTGAGGAGCCAGAAGTAAAGAGGAGTAATAGGTAGTCAGGGATAAAAGGAGGCCTTATGATTTTCCCAGCCAGGATGCTGGGATTTAAATCACTATTTTTGTATAGATCCTACGGTCTAGGATTCATTTTGTATTGAAGAAGAGATTCAATGTTTTTGTATTGCCTGGAGAACAAAAAGGGTACTGCTCAGAAAAACAGTACTTCCTCATCATTTCCTGATCACTTACCTCCCAGTGATAATTAGTTACAAACTGTTGGGCTGTATGTCCCACTGATTTCTGTGGCAACGTTCAACTCCACACAGAATTACATCTCACCAAACTGTTATATGGAAGACACATGAATGCATTTGTGGGGAGATTAATGCTCATCTAGTCCTGCTATTTTTAACTAAGTTTTTTCTTGGACAGGTTATGAGAAATGAAATTGCAACAGAGTATGTCACAAAGAAGTAAGAGCCCTCTTTGTAAATGGCTGCCACTGTTACAGCTTCACTGAGTAGGTTTTATGTTTCATAATAATTGTTTTATTCTGTACGTTAAACAATTGCTGGCGGCAGGCACAACAGCAGGCCACATCCAATATAACTAAATCTCCCTTGACATTTAAACTGATTCACACTCCTATTCTGAAGCCCATCAAAATTAAACTGCTCTCCACAGGTGCCCATAAGAGTACAATTTTCCTATTAACAAGCATTCCAGGAAGAGGGTACCAATCTTAGACAAAAGCTCAGGGATTACACTGCAGCAGGATATGTACAGTTTGTTTTCCTCTCAGCAAACCCAGCTTGAACTTTGGATTTCCAAGAGAAACAGGCAAAATGTCCTTGCAGATTTTCAGTAAGTCTCCAAGGAGCTGCATCCCCTTGGTGAGGCAGCAGGAACTATGCTTAATTCCTTGGTTTGGGTTTTTTAAGGATGCATGACCTCACCAGAAAGCACTTAGTCAAGTTCATCTTTGTGTTGTAACCTCTGCCACCAGATCTTCAGTCCATTCCTCTCACCTTGGAAGAGCTGAGCTCCAGCAGTGAGAGCAGTGCAGGGGGCTGTGTACTGCATATGCCTGAAATCATCCAATAGTTAGGAAGCACAGACAATGAGAAAAGTAATGGCTTGGAACAGTCACCCCTCTGTACAGCCTTCTGGACAGTACAAGAGCTGTTAGTTTTCAAGCTTAATTTCCAGGTCCAGGCCAGGCTTCTGAATGTATTTGCTAAGGAAGGGGAGGTATTTCAGGCTAGAAAAGAGAAATGTCAAGAACTTCTAGCTGGATAAAACGTAATAGTGGTGCTAGGAAGAACAAGAGAGGTGAGTGTAAGAGAGAGCATGTATTTTGTTAGAGCAATTTATATGATGGGAAAATAAATATGGAGTCTATACACTAGCTCTTTTCAGCTGGGAAGCAAAAGTGTGAATTTCTATCCATTTTCTCCAACCATATTAGCTGATTTTGCAAAAACAAAACTCAGCTGGGATGAACTCTGATTGTTTTGTTTGATCAATCACAAGTTACTGCATACCCCTGTATAGCCCACCTAGTCCAAGGGCCGTGGTTGGGCTGTGGGGAGAACAGCTGCTGCTTGTCATGTCCCAGATGGGAGGCTGCAGCTTCTGGAGAGCTGCTGGGAGAAAGTCATGGAGACAGGGCAGGAGGCAGAGAAACAGTCAGAGAGGCAGAGTCAAGGCTGTGCACGGGGCAGGACATGATTTCTGCTGCCTTACCAAGCAGCACCAAGATCTGAGATCAGCTCAGCTGTGTTGTGTCACTGCCCTGGGGGAGACCACTGAGAAGAGAAGGGAGCATAGAGGGAAGGAGCTGCTAAACTGGTGGAGAGCAGCATCTCCTGGGTGCTCGGAACAGCCTGCACGGAGGCTGTGTCAATCCTGTGAGCTAGCAAAGTGCAGTGACATGAGCAAGAGAGGGTGAAAGACTCCTCTCTTGAGAGGATAGGGTGGGGAGGAGGGGATTGACTTGCAAACTGCTTCATCATTGTTTCATCAGGCTGTTTTATTCTTGGCTGCTCTGGTAATCATTTGTATTTTATGAATGTAACAGGTTTCTAGCACTTACTGCAAGAATGAGTCGAAGTTTGTTTGCTTTAAAGCTTTACCAGCTATTACGAGCACTTCTTAGAACCACCCACCACGGACAGAAGAGACTGTCTCCGAAAGGAATGAGTTTCCAGAAATACTACTTTCTCCCATAAGAGGGAGGCCAAGAACATTCAGTATCCTTCAGTAGGATTTGAGTGACTTGAAAATTGGTTCAACGTGAGATGAAACGTTCTCCCTTGTTCTCAATGTACTCAAACTCTGCGAGTTTGCTACTTAGCCGGTAGCTTGCCTTCAGCTAGGGAACTCCATCTGAAGGACAGAGGTTTTCACATGAAGTTGCTGATGGGACAGACCCAACAGCCAAGCTGGGGTACTCAATGTGCCATGTTGTTGCCCAAGAACCTGCACCAGAAGTGTCACTTGTGACAAAGCTGACTTGGGACATTTCATAACGAAGGAAGAAGTAGGGCCCAAGGGCAGACTTACAGGGGTTTCACTAAAGTTTTGTTATCTGTAACTACCTGAAGGGAAGTTGTAGTGAGCTGGAGGTCGGCCTCTTCTCTTGTGTAACTAGTGATAAGACTAGAGGGAATGCCCTCAAGTTGCGCCAGGGGAGATTCAGGCTGGATGTTAGGAAATACTACTTCTCCAAAAGAGTGGTCAGGAGCTGGAATGGGCTGCCCAGGGAATTGGTGGAGTCACCAACCCTGGAGGTGTTCAAGGAATGTTTAGACGTTGTGTTGAGGGACGTGGTTTAGTGAGAACCATTGGTGATAGGCGGACAGTTGGACTGGATGATCTTGGAGGTCTTTTTCAGCCTTGGTGATTCCATGATTCTATGATCCTGAGACCTCCCTCCTCCATTTCGGAAATGAGGAATGACCATGAAAAAATTTGTAGCAGTTCATATGCAGTTTGCAACAAAGCACAGTACAAACACATCCAATTGCATCACTACACCAGTTCTGATTCTGCCACTCATCTTCCCTTATTGCCGTGCACAGCGGGGCTCTCGGTTCATGCCTGATGTTGTTCCCCAGATCTCGCTCTTCTCTGGAGTCAAATGAGAGATTGTTGATGCTTCTCAAAAAAAGATTTTTTAGTGTTTTGACACATAACCAGCTTGCTGCTCCTAGTACATCCCGCAAAAGAGCTCAGGCATTTACAGCTTTTGGTAGAGACAAAGCAATCCATTCTTTCATTGTAGAGCTGTTGACCCTTTTGTCACACACTGACGAAGTCACCCATACCAGTGACCACCCCACAATAGCTCTCATCCTTGCAGACACTGATGAGGCTACCATGGGTGGCCGTAGATGGGTTTTGGTTGGATCAAAACTGGTTAAGAGGTCTGAGTGGAAAGGTGGAACGATGAAGGACTTGGAGGCCTTGGTGCATTCCTGACCCAAAGACCCTGACTGAAGTTCAAATAGGAAAAATACTGGAGATAAATTCATGACTACGCAGTCGATTGCCATACAGGCTTTTGCTTTATTTGCGTTAATTGCAAATTAACCATCCATGAGGATGGTAGGATGGAGTCCACCTTAGTGAGAAGGAGAAAAGCCTCATATTCACTGCTTTGCTTACTTCAGAGTTTGAACATCTAAAGTGTTCTAAAAATCTGAAGAGTTCAATAGATAAGCCTCCTTTTTGTCCTTATTTTAATCCTATGTTAATAACTCTCTTCCTACCTCATTATTTTGCAGATCTCACACAAGTTGACCTACCTTTTGCTTTTGTCAGATGTTTTCTATAAATCCAATTTAAAGACCTTTTCAGTACCCAGCGAAGTTCTGGAGCGTCCCACTGAACAAGGCACTTGTATGTACCTAGAATATAACAAAGCGTTGAACAGCCATCATGAACTTCTCAGGAAAAAATGCAGTCTAATGTCCCAGCATAGCAGTTTTTTTGTTATTATTTTTTTTTCATAAAGTGAAAAGTAGTAGGCTTAGTAGTAGTAGGTTGACTTTAGGTAGGTTTTAACATCAGCTGACCTGACTTGCAAGAAGATATGACTACACTGGTGAGCAAAATGTACCTCAAGGGCTAATTATCAGTGACTGTTAAAATGGAAGAACATATTGAAAGTATTTTCCATTCTGACCCCAGTTCTCTCTGTTAACAGCCTGCATGATTCACACTCAAGAGTGCCTTATTAATTCTGCAGATAACTCCATGCCATGAAGGGCAGCAAAACCAGCAGCATTCGGTGCTAAACTGACAAATAGCAGAAACAGCCAAAATTCAACAGGTACACCTTCAAGCATTATGATGAGCAACACAAATACTAGTGAAGGAACAACTAGGTGGATGCAGGGTTTCAAAAGAGTCTAGAGGTATAACGGTGAGAAAGCTGAACATTGGCAATAGAAAAGACGAATGTCATCCTGGAGTGTACAAGCAGGATAAGCTGCAATAGTGTGTCTAGCTAGGGACCCTATTTTTAAAAAAAGCAGATCAACAGAAGACAGTCAAAGGAGGATGGTGGGGATTGTGGGAGGCACAGAAAACATGAAGAAATGCTGAAAGAATTGGCTTGATGCAGTCTGTAGAAGAGAAAGCCAGTGTGAGAAGGGGAAAGGAAACAGTCACCAACTGCCTTAGAGGTCATTTCAAAGAAGGGAATTACTTGTCTTGCATTGCTGTAGTGAACAGGAAGGGATATAAAGGATTTCAGCTCAGACAAAAAAAGCTTAAGTTAGGCTTTCAGCTAATGTCAGGATAGTAGTGTGCCAGAGCAGATTGCTGGGGGATGGTGCAATCTCCATCACTGGAGGTCTTTAAGAACAGGTTTCCGAAACATCTGTCAGGACAGGTATTGTTGATCCTCCCAGATTTGCAGGGCAAAACAAGACAAGCAGTATAATCTTTACCTATGCAAACCACATACGGGTGGCATGAAGCCGAGGTGGCAGCCAGCTGTCAGCTTCTGACAGTTTGCCAGCAGGCACTGGGCTTCTTTATAGTGACTTGTAAGATGTCAGCTTTGGGCTTGTACTCTTGGTTAGGGCAGAAGAGAAAGCTTAAGGAGAAGGAAGAGAAAGGAAGGCTGTGGAACTAGGGGGAGATGTCTTCAGTGCCAGGGCCTGGACTGCACATGCCCCCCACTCACGCCTTTAACTCTGTACTTAAGGTCACATGGGTGAAAAAAGCAAGCTTTTCAAAAGCAGCATCAGCATGCTTTGGAACACTTTGAAGAAAAAAAAAAAAAAAAGCTGGAAGAAGCCTCAGGTGGGGGTCCTCAATCCTTCCCTTCTGTGCTGCTTTTAAACCAGGACTTTTACTCAGGTCCCATCTGACCAATGTTGCAGCTGCATTGTTGCCATGTTCCCACTGAGCCAGACCCTGACCTGGGGATTTAACTTCCCAACATTTCCTCAGCTCCTCTCATTGCATTTATTGTGCCTGGCAGTCAGGCATCTCGGCTCAGTCTGGTTGCCATCGCAGCACCTGCCCTGCTTGCCTTGCTCAGCCCTGGGCTCTTGCTGCTGAGTCTGGTGCCTGTCTGCTGTGTTAGGCTCCACTTGGGTGACTCCTCTTTGCAGAGCCTATGTGCAGAGGCTCCTCTTTGCAGTTCTGCGTGCTCCCTGATGTTGGGGATGCAGAGCCGTAGGGCTGGGGTCCCGCTCCAATGGGAGTGAGGTGTCTCCTCTGGGATTAAAGGAGCAGAGGATAAGGGTACATCATCTCCTGGAGACGTGTGCTTGTGCTGCTGCATGCAGCAGGGGCTGTCGCCTTTGTTGCAGCCTGGTCTGAGTGCCAGCACTGATTTGCCACAAGCAGAGGCACCATTGCCACCAGCGGTGCCCATGCAGTCCACATGCAGAAAGTCCTTGCGGGAAGCTCTGTGCGTGAGTGGTTCCTGCTTCTCTCCCTCCAAAGCAGCAAAGAGAACGGACTGTACATGCAGCTTTAAGAGAGTCAGCAATGACTCCAGAGGAAGCAGAGGCCAGGATAGGATGGGTTGCAGCCTAAGATCAAACCCAGCAAACATGTCACTGGGATGTGAGCCTGAGTGCATGAGGAGTGCTCTCCAGCATTTGTCCAGAGAAGCCGTATCTGTGACAAGGAGAAAACTGACTGCAGTCCTTTCGGGGTGGAAAGGATGGAGCTGAAAGGGCAGATGGGCAGGAACAGCTCTTTCATCAGTGGATCTCAAGTTATAAAGGAAGTCAGTATTATTTCTGTGATGAAGAAACAAGGACTACTGTAGGTGAAGGAGGTGGGCTGGAAAGATAGCCCTTTTCTTTTGAGACAAATCTTATTGCTCCAGTTCCTGGTGCATGGTGCTGTCCCTTAGACTAAGGCTGGAACTAGAGGTAGGATCAGAAACAAAGCAGATGTAATGTGCTGGAATGAACAGCAGCTAATGGAGGAAATAAAAGGATGATGATGATGATGATAGTGGTGGCAGTAGAAGGAGGTTGATGCCCTGTCTGTAATGGAAACTACAGGATGAAGTTAAGCTCTGCAGTGGCCAAGCAAGAGGTTTCAGGTTAGACATGAGAAGACAAGTTGGCAGGTAGCTGTCAGTGTGAGGGAAAGGGTTGTGTGTTGAGAAATGTGGCACTGCTTGGACAAACTGCCGTCCCAATGCGAAGGAGGGACATGAGAGACCAGGGAAATGAGAAGGTTGGGCACCTCTGGTCAAGGAAGTTCTTAGGATGAAACAGGGGCATGCAGTCACGTTGGGATTATGGCACACGTGGAGTTCCTGGAGGGAGCAGAGTGGCCCAAAAGGGGATGATGGCCACTCCTGGTGGTGCTGGCAATGTCTCTCTGGTCGGGAGCACTGCAGGGGAAAGCAAGAGGGACGCAGCACAGGGGTGCTGGGGGTGGGGTGGGGACCTCGGCCAGAAGATGGAGGCACCGGCTACATGCGGCTGCCCAACCGCAGCTGGGTGCTGCCCTCCGGGAGAAGGGAGCAGAGTTGGCTCCGAAGGAGGACGTGGGGACGGGCAGGAGGCAACGCCAAGCAGCCCGGCGACGCGGGGCAGGGGCCCGGCAGGGGGGAGGGGCCGCCCTGGACGTGAGGAGCAGGGCGGGGGGCTGCAGACCCCGGGCCCGGCTGTCGGCCTCAGGGTGAAGGCTCCGGCTCGGGCCCGCACCGCCGCTGCCACGGAACGGAGCCTGGGCGGCCGCGGGCGCCCCGCCTGGGAGGGGTTAAGCGGGAGCCCCAGCCCGGGGGCGGACGGCGAGGCTCCGGCGCCTGCTATACGGCGGCGGGGCTCTAGGTGTCCTGCCTGGGAGGGTCCCTGCTGCATTGCAGCCTCCGCGCCGCTCCGTCTCTGGCGCACACAATGGCGACTCCCAGCCCCAGCAGCGGCTCCGGCTCGGGCGGCGGGAGCGGGCCGGGCCCAGGCGGGCCTCCGGCGCACGCGGCCGTCAGCAGCATGCAGGGTAAGCACTCCCGCGCTAGGCCGCGGCGCGGCCGCCGCTTC